>NW_025956593.1:0-35251 GCF_023159225.1 Perognathus longimembris pacificus
ACGTACGCAGCATGTTCATGTCGTTCCTAAATGAGCTTTTATCTCTCACCCCTCACCACAATCAGATTCTTCTGAGGAGTTCCCAGTAAATTACCCTTTCCCCTGTGTAATTACCTTAACAAGCTTCAGCTGTTTTTATTCTCAGAAGGTTTACTCCCTGATATACAGCTGCCTACCCCCTTCGTTAGTGCAAGTCCGAAAAGAGCTTTTTTCTCTGTTCCCTCACCACAATCCAGATTCTTTTGGGGAGTTACCAGTACAGTAACCATACCAGGAAGAACTTAATTTATTAAGCTACTGCTTTTCTTAATCTCAATGGAGATATTTACTGATAAACAGCTACCTACGCAGCATGTTCATGTCGTTCCTAAATGAGCTTTTATCTCTCTCACCTCATCACAAATCAGATTCTTCTGAGGAGTTCCCAGTACATTATCCTTTCCCCTGTGTAATTACCTTAACAAGCTCCAGCTGTTTTTATTCTCAGAAGGTTTACTCCCTGATATAAAGCTGCCTAACCCCTTCGTAAGTGCAGGTCCTAAATGAGCTTTTTTCTCTGTTCCCTCACCACAATCCAGATTCTTTTGGGGAGTTACCAGTACAGTAACCATACCAGGAAGTACTTAATTTATTAAGCTACTGCTTTTCTTAAACTCAGTGGAGATATTTACTGATAAACAGCTACCTACGCAGCATGTTCATGTCGTTCCTAAATGAGCTTTTTTCTCTCTCCCCTCACCATAAATCAGATTCTTCTGAGGAGTTCCCAGTACATTATCCTTTCTGCTGTGTAATTACCTTAACAAGCTCCAGCTGTTTTTATTCTCAGAAGGTTTACTCCCTGATATACAGCTGCCTACCCCCTTCGTAAGTGCAGGTCCTAAATGAGCTTTTTTCTCTGTTCCCTCACCACAATCCAGATTCTCTTTGGGAGTTACCAGTACAGTAACCATACCAGGAAGTACTTAATTTATTAAGCTACTGCTTTTCTTAATCTCAGTGGAGATATTTACTGATAAACAGCTACCTACGCAGCATGTTCATGTCGTTCCCAAATGAGCTTTTATCTCTCTCCACTTACCACAAATCAGATTCTTCTGAAGAGTTCCCAGTACATTATCCTTTCCCCTGTGTAATTACCTTAACAAGCTCCAGCTGTTTTTATTCTCAGAAGGTTTTCTCCCTGATATACAGCTGCCTACCCCCTTCGTAAGTGCAGGTCCTAAATGAGCTTTTTTTCTCTGTTCCCTCACCACAATCCAGATTCTTTTGGGGAGTTACCAGTACAGTAACCATACCAGGAAGTATTTAATTTATTAAGCTACTGCTTTTCTTAATCTCAGTGGAGATATTTACTGATAAACAGCTACCTACGCAGCATGTTCAGGTCGTTCCTAAATGAGCTTTTATCTCTCTCCCCTCACCACAAATCAGATTCTTCTGAGGAGTTCCCAGTACATTATCCTTTCCCCTGTGTAATTACCTTAACAAGCTCCAGCTGTTTTTATTCTCAGTAGGTTTACTCCCTGATATACAGCTGCCTACCCCCTTCGTAAGTGCAGGTCCTAAATGAGCTTTTTTCTCTGTTCCCTCACCACAATCCAGATTCTTTTGGGGAGATACCAGAACAGTAACCATACCAGGATGTACTTAATTTATTAAGCTACTGCTTTTCTTAATCTCAGTGGAGATATTTACTGATAAACAGCTATCTACGCAGCATGTTCATGTCATTCCTAAATGAGCTTTTATCTCTCTCCCCTCACCACAAATCAGATTCTTCTGAGGAGTTCCCAGTACATTATTCTTTCCCCTGTGTAATTACCTTAACAAGCTCCAGCTGTTTTTATTCTCAGAAGGTTTACTCCCTGATATACAGCTGCCTAACCCCTTCGTAAGTGCAGGCCCTAAATGAGCTTTTTTCTCTGTTCCCTCACCACAATCCAGATTCTTTTGGGGAGTTACCAGTACAGTAACCATACCAGGAAGTACTTAATTTTTTAAGCTACTGCTTTTCTTAAACTCAGTGGAGATATTTACTGATAAACAGCTACCTACGCAGCATGTTCATGTCGTTCCTAAATGAGCTTTTTTCTCTCTCCCCTCACCACAAATCGGATTCTTCTGAGGAGTTCCAGTACATTATCCTTTCCGCTGTGTAATTACCTTAACAAGCTCCAGCTGTTTTTATTCTCAGAAGGTTTACTCCCTGATATACAGCTGCCTACCCCCTTCCTAAGTCCAGGTCCTAAATAAGCTTTTTTCTCTGTTCCCTGACCACAATCCAGATTCTTTTGGGGAGTTACCAGTACAGTAACCATACCAGGAAGTACTTAATTTATTAACCTACTGCTTTTCTTAATCTCAGTGGAGATATTTACTGATAAACAGCTACCTATGCAGCATGTTCATGTCGTTCATAAATGAGCTTTTATCTCTCTCCCCTCACCACAAATCAGATTCTTCTGAGGAGTTCCCAGTATATTATCCTTTCCCCTGTGTAATTACCTTATCAAGCTCCAGCTGTTTTTATTCTCAGAAGGTTTACTCCTGATATACAGCTGCCTAGCCCCTTCGTAAGTGCAGGTCCTAAATGAGCTTTTTTCTCTGTTCCCTCACCACAATCCAGATTATTTTGGGGACTTACCAGTACAGTAACCATACCAGGAAGTACTTAATTTATTAAGCTACTGCTTTTTTTAATCTCAGTGGAGATATTTACTGATAAACAGCTACCTACGCAGCATGTTCATGTCGTTCCTAAATGAGCTTTTATCTCTCTCCCCTCACCACAAATCAGATTCTTCTGAGGAGTTCCCAGTACATTATCCTTTCCCCTGTGTAATTACCTTAACAAGCTCCAGCTGTTTTTATTCAGGGAAGGTTTACTCCCTGATATACAGCTGCCTACCCCCTTCGTAAGTGCAGGTCCTAAATGAGCTTTTTTCTCTATTCCCTCACCACAATCCAGATTCTTTTGGGGAGTTACCAGTACAATAACCATACCAGGAAGTACTTAATTTATTAAGCTACTGCTTTTCTTAATCTCAGTGGAGATATTTATTGATAAACAGCTACCTACGCAGCATGTTCATGTCGTTCCTAAATGAGCTTTTATCTCTCTCCCCTCACCACAAATGAGATTCTTCTGAGGAGTTCCCAGTACATTATCCTTTCCCCTGTGTAATTACCTTAACAAGCTCCAGCTGTTTTTATTCTCAGGAGGTTTACTCGTAAGTGCAGGTCCTAAATGAGCTTTTTTCTCTGTTTCCTCACCACAATCCAGATTCTTTTGGGGAGTTACCAGTACAGTAACCATACCAGGAAGTACTTAATTTATTAAGCTATTGCTTTTCTTAATCTCAGTGGAGATATTTACTGATAAACAGCTACCAACGCAGCATGTTCATGTCGTTCCTAAATGAGCTTTTATCTCTCCCCCCTCAACACAAATCAGATTCTTCTGAGGAGTTCCCAGTACATTATCCTTTCCCCTGTGTAATTACCTTAACAAGCTCCAGCTGTTTTTATTCAGGGAAGGTTTACTCCCTGATATACAGCTGCCTACCCCCTTCGTAAGTGCAGGTCCTAAATGAGCTTTATTCTCTGTTCCCTCACCACAATTCAGATTCTTCTGAGGAGTTCCCAGTACATTATCCTTTCCCCTGTGTAATTACCTTAACAAGCTCCAGCTGTTTTTATTCTCAGAAGGTTTTACTCCCTGATATACAGCTGCCTAGCCCCTTCGTAAGTGCAGGTCCTAAATGAGCTTTTTTCTCTGTTCCCTCACCACTATCCAGATTATTTTGGGGACTTACCAGTACAGTAACCATACCAGGAAGTACTTAATTTATTAAGCTACTGCTTTTTTTAATCTCAGTGGAGATATTTACTGATAAACAGCTACCTATGCAGCATGTTCATGTCGTTCCTAAATGAGCTTTTATCTCTCTCCCCTCACCACAAATCAGATTCTTCTGAGGAGTTCCCAGTACATTATCCTTTCCCCTGTGTAATTACCTTAACAAGCTCCAGCTGTTTTTATTCAGGGAAGTTTTACTCCCTGATATACAGCTGCCTACCCCCTTCGTAAGTGCAGGTCCTAAATGAGCTTTTTTCTCTATTCCCTCACCACAATCCAGATTCTTTTGGGGAGTTACCAGTACAGTAACCATACCAGGAAGTACTTAATTTATTAAGCTACTGCTTTTCTTAATCTCAGTGGAGATATTTATTGATAAACAGCTACCTACGCAGCATGTTCATGTCGTTCCTAAATGAGCTTTTATCTCTCTCCCCTCACCACAAATCAGATTCTTCTGAGGAGTTCCCAGTACATTATCCTTTCCCCTGTGTAATTACCTTAACAAGCTCCAGCTGTTTTTATTCTCAGGAGGTTTACTCGTAAGTGCAGGTCCTAAATGAGCTTTTTTCTCTGTTTCCTCACCACAATCCAGATTCTTTTGGGGAGTTACCAGTACAGTAACCATACCAGGAAGTACTTAATTTATTAAGCTATTGCTTTTCTTAATCTCAGTGGAGATATTTACTGATAAACAGCTACCTACGCAGCATGTTCATGTCGTTCCTAAATGAGCTTTTATCTCTCCCCCCTCAACACAAATCAGATTCTTCTGAGGAGTTCCCAGTACATTATCCTTTCCCCTGTGTAATTACCTTAACAAGATCCAGCTGTTTTTATTCATGGAAGGTTTACTCCCTGATATACAGCTGCCTACCCCCTTCGTAAGTGCAGGTCCTAAATGAGCTTTATTCTCTGTTCCATCACCACAATCCAGATTCTTTTGGGGAGTTACCAGTACAGTAACTATACCAGGAAGTACTTAATTTATTAAGCTACTGCTTTTTTAATCTCAGTGGAGATATTTACTCATAAACAGCTACCTACGCAGCATGTTCATGTCGTTCCTAAATGAGCTTTTATCTCTCTCCCCTCACCACAAATCAGATTCTTCTGAGGAGTTCCCAGTACATTATCCTTTCCCCTGTGTAATTACCTTAACAAGCTCCAGCTGTTTTTATTCTAAGAAGGTTTACTCCCGGATATACAGCTGCCTAACCCTTCGTAAGTGCAGGTCCTAAATGAGCTTTTTTCTCTGTTCCCTCAACACAATCCAGATTCTTTTGGGGAGTTACCAGTACAGTAACCATACCAGGAAGTACTTAATTTATTAAGCTACTGCTTTTCTTAATCTCAGTGGAGATATTTACTGATAAACAGTTACCTACGCAGCATGTTCATGTCGTTCATAAATGAGCTTTTATCTCTCTCCCCTCACCACAAATGAGATTCTTCTGAGGAGTTCCCAGTACATTATCCTTTCCCCTGTGTAATTACCTTAACAGGCTCCAGCTGTTTTAATTCTCAGAAGGTTTACTCCCTGATATACAGCTGCGTACGCCCTTCGTAAGTGCAGGTCCTAAATGAGCTTTTTTCTCTGTTCCCTCACCACAATCCAGATTCTTTTGGGGAGTTACCAGTACAGTAATCATACCAAGAAGTACTTAATTTATTAAGCTACTGCTTTTCTTAATCTCAGTGGAGATATTTACTGATAAACAGCTACCAACGCAGCATGTTCATGTCGTTCCCAAATGAGCTTTTATCTCTCTCCCCTCACCACATATCAGATTCTTCTGAGGAGTTCCCAGTACATTATTCTTTCCCCTGTGTAATTACCTTAACAAGCTCCAGCTATTTTTATTCAGGGAAGGTTTCCTCCCTGATATACAGCTGCCTACCCCCTTCGTAAGTGCAGGTACTAAATGAGCTTTTTTCTCTGTTCCCTCACCACAATCCAGATTCTTTGGGGAGTTACCAGTAGAGTAACCATACCAGGAAGTACTTAATTTATTAAGCTACTGCTTTTCTTAATCTCAGTGGAGATATTTACTGATAAACAGCTACCTACGCAGCATGTTCATGTCGTTCCTAAATGAGCTTTTATCTCTCTCCCCTCACCACAAATCAGATTCTTCTGAGGAGTTCCCTGTACATTATCCTTTCCCCTGTGTAATTACCTTAACAATCTCCAGCTGTTTTTATTCTCAGAAGGTTTACTCCCTGATATACAGCTGCCTACCCCCTTCGTAAGTGCAGGTCCTAAATGAGCATTTTTCTTTGTTCCCTCACCACAATCCAGATTTTTTTTGGGAGTTACCAGTACAGTAACCATACCAGGAAGTACTTAATTTATTAAGCTACTGCTTTTCTTAATCTCAGTGGAGATATTTACTGATAAACAGCTACCTACGCAGCATGTTCATGTCGTTCCTAAATGAGCTTTTATCTCTCTCCCCTCACCACAAATCAGATTCTTCTGAGGAGTTCCCAGTACATTATCCTTTCCCCTGTGTAATTACCTTAACAAGTTCCAGCTGTTTTTAGTCTCAGAAGGTTTACTCCCGGATATACAGCTGCCTACCCCCTTCGTAAGTGCAAGTCTTTAATGAGCTTTTTTCTCTTTCCTTCATACAATCCAGATTCTTTTGGGGAGTTACCAGTACAGTAACCATACCAGGAAGTACTTAATTTATTAAGCTACTGCTTTTCTTAATCTCAGTGGAGATATTTACTGATAAACAGCTACCTACGCAGCATGTTCATGTCTTCCCGAAATGAGCTTTTATCTCTCTCCCCTCACCACAAATCAGATTCTTCTGAGGAGTTCCCAGTACATTATCCTTTACCCTATGTAATTCCCTTAACAAGCTCCAGCTGTTTTTATTCTCAGAAGGTTTACTTCCTGTTATACAGCTGCCTACCCCCTTCGTAAGTGCAGGTCCTAAATGAGCTTTTTTCTCTGTTCCCTCACCACAATCCAGATTCTTTTGGGGAGTTACCAGTACAGTAACCATACCAGGAAGTACTTAATTTATTAAGCTACTGCTTTTCTTAATCTCAGTGGAGATATTTACTGATAAACAGCTACCTACGCAGCATGTTCATGTCGTTCCTAAATGAGCTATTATCTCTCTCCCCTCACCACAAATCAGATTCTTCTGAGGAGTTCCAGGTACATAATCCTTTCCCCTGTGTAATTACCTTAACAAGCTCCAGAGGTTTTTATTCTCAGGAGGTTTACTCGTAAGTGCAGGTCCTAAATGATCTTTTTTCTCTGTTTCCTCACCACAATCCAGATTCTTTTGGGGAGTTACCAGTACAGTAACCATACCAGGAAGTACTTGATTTATTAAGCTACTGCTTTTCTTAATCTCAGTGGAGATATTTACTGATAAACAGCTACCTACGCAGCATGTTCATATCGTTCCTAAATGAGCTTTTATCTCTCTCCCCTCAACACAAATCAGATTCTTCTGAGGAGTTCCCAGTACATTATCTTTTCCCCTGTGTAATTACCTTAACAAGCTCCAGCTGTTTTTATTCAGGGAAGGCTTACTCCCTGATATACAGCTGCCTACCCCCTTCGTAACTGCAGGTCCTAAATGAGCTTTTTTCTCTGTTCCCTCACCACAATCCAGATTCTTTGGGGAGTTACCAGTACAGTAACCATACCAGGAAGTACTTAATTTATTAAGCTACTGCTTTTCTTAATCTCAGTGGAGATATTTACTGATAAACAGCTACCTACGCAGCATGTTCATGTCGTTCCTAAATGAGCTTTTATCTCTCTCCCCTCACCACAAATCAGATTCTTCTGAGGAGTTCCCGGTACATTATCCTTTCCCTGTGTAATTACCTTAACAAGCTCCAGCTGTTTTTATTCTCAGATGGTTTACTCCCTGATATACAGCTGCCTACCCCCTTCGTAAGTGCAGGTCCTAAATGAGCTTTTTTCTCTGTTCCCTCACCACAATCCAGATTCTTTTGGGGAGTTACCAGTACAGTAACCATACCAGGAAGTACTTAATTTATTAAGCTACTGCTGTTCTTAATCTCAGTGGAGATATTTACTGATAAACAGCTACCTACGTAGCATGGTCATGTCGTTCCTAAATGAGCATTTATCTCTCTCCCCTCACCACAAATCAGATTCTTCTGAGGAGTTCCCAGTACATTATCCTTTCCTCTGTGTAATTACCGCAACAAGCTCCAGCTGTTTTTATTCTCAGAAGGTTTACTCCCTGATATACAGCTGCCTACCCCCTTCGTAAGTGCAGGTCCTAAATGAGCTTTTTTCTCCGTTCCCTCACCACAATCCAGATTCTTTTGGGGAGTTACCAGTACAGTAACCATACCAAGAAGTACTTAATTTATTAAGCTACTGCTTTTCTTAATCTCAGTGGAAATATTTACTGATAAACAGCTACCAACGCAGCATGTTCATGTCGTTCCTAAATGAGCTTTTATCTCTCTCCCCTCACCACAAATCAGATTCTTCTGAGGAGTTCCCAGTACATTATCCTTTCCGCTGTGTAATTACCTTAACAAGCTCCAGCTGTTTTTATTCTCAGATGGTTTACTCCCTGATATACAGCTGCCTACCCCCTTCGTAAGTGCAGGTCCTAAATGAGCTTTTTTCTCTGTTCCCTCACCACAATCCAGATTCTTTTGGGGAGTTACCAGTACAGTAACCATACCAGGAAGTACTTAATTTATTAAGCTACTGCTTTTCTTAATCTCAGTGGAGATATTTACTGATAAACAGCTACCTACGTAGCATGTTCATGTCGTTCCTAAATGAGCATTTATCTCTCTCCCCTCACCACAAATCAGATTCTTCTGAGGAGTTCCCAGTACATTATCCTTTCCCCTGTGTAATTACCTTAACAAGCTCCAGCTGTTTTTATTCTCATAAGGTTTACTCCCGGATATACAGCTGCCTACCCCCTTCGTAAGTGTAGGTCCTAAATGAGCTTTTTTCTCTGTTCCCTCACCACAATCCAGATTCTTTGAGGAGTTACCAGTACAGTAACCATACCAGGAAGTACTTAAATTATTAAGCTACTGCTTTTCTTAATCTCAGTGGAGATATTTACTGATAAACAGCTACCTACGCAGCATGTTCATGTCGTTCCTAAATGAGCTTTTATCTCTCTCCCCTCACCACAAATCAGATTCTTCTGAGGAGTTCCCTGTACATTATCCTTTCCCCTGTGTAATTACCTTAACAAGCTCCAGCTGTTTTTATTCTCAGAAGGTTTACTCCCTGATATACAGCTGCCTGCCCCCTTCGTAAGTGCAGGTCATAAATGAGCATTTTTCTTTGTTCCCTCACCACAATCCAGATTCTTTGGGGAGTTACCAGTACAGGAACCATACCAGGAAGTACTTAATTTATTAAGCTACTGCTTTTCTTAATCTCAGTGGAGATATTGACTGATAAACAGCTACCTACGCAGCATGTTCATGTCGTTCCTAAATGAGCTTTTATCTCTCACCCCTCACCACAAATCAGATTCTTCTGAGGAGTTTCCAGTACATTATCCTTTCCCCTGTGTAATTACCTTAACAAGCTCCAGCTGTTTTTATTCTCAGAAGGTTTACTCCCTGATATACAGCTGCCTACCCCCTTCGTAAGTGCAGGTCTTATATGAGCTTTTTTCTCTTTCCCTCACCACAATCCAGATTCTTTTGGGGAGTTACCAGTACAGTAACCATACCGGGAAGTACTTAATTTATTAAGCTACTGCTTTTCTTAATCTCAGTGGAGATATTTACTGATAAACAGCTACCTACGCAGCATGTTCATGTCGTCCAGAAATGAGCTTTTATCTCTCTCCCCTCACCACAAATCAGATTCTTCTGAGGAGTTCCCAGTACATTATCCTTTCCGCTGTGTAATTACCTTAACAAGCTCCAGCTGTTTTTATTCTCAGAAGGTTTACTCCCTGATATACAGCTGCCTACCCCCTTCGTAAGTGCAGGTCCTAAATGAGCTTTTTTCTCTGTTCCCTCACCACAATCCAGATTATTTTGGGGACTTACCAGTACAGTAACCATACCAGGAAGTACTTAATTTATTAAGCTACTGCTTTTTTTAATCTCAGTGGAGATATTTACTGATAAACAGCTACCTACGCAGCATGTTCATGTCGTTCCTAAATGAGCTTTTATCTCTCTCCCCTCACCACAAATCAGATTCTTCTGAGGAGTTCCCAGTACATTATCCTTTCCACTGTGTAATTACCTTAACAAGCTCCAGCTGTTTTTATTCAGGGAAGGTTTACTCCCTGATATACAGCTGCCTACCCCCTTCGTAAGTGCAGGTCCTAAATGAGCTTTTTTCTCTATTCCCTCACCACAATCCAGATTCTTTTGGGGAGTTACCAGTACAGTAACCATACCAGGAAGTACTTAATTTATTAAGCTACTGCTTTTCTTAATCTCAGTGGAGATATTTATTGATAAACAGCTACCTACGCAGCATGTTCATGTCGTTCCTAAATGAGCTTTTATCTCTCTCCCCTCACCACAAATCAGATTCTTCTGAGGAGTTCCCAGTACATTATCCTTTCCCCTGTGTAATTACCTTAACAAGCTCCAGCTGTTTTTATTCTCAGGAGGTTTACTCGTAAGTGCAGGTCCTAAATGAGCTTTTTTCTCTGTTTCCCCACCACAATCCAGATTCTTTTGGGGAGTTACCAGTACAGTAACCATACCAGGAAGTACTTAATTTATTAAGCTATTGCTTTTCTTAATCTCAGTGGAGATATTTACTGATAAACAGCTACCTACGCAGCATGTTCATGTCGTTCCTAAATGAGCTTTTATCTCTCTCCCCTCACCACAAATCAGATTCTTCTGAGGAGTTCCCAGTACATTATCCTTTCCCCTGTGTAATTACCTTAACAAGCTCCAGCTGTTTTTATTCAGGGAAGGTTTACTCCCTGATATACAGCTGCCTACCCCCTTCGTAAGTGCAGGTCCTAAATGAGCTTTATTCTCTGTTCCCTCACCACAATCCAGATTCTTTTGGGGAGTTACCAGTACAGTAACCATACCAGGAAGTACTTAATTTATTAAGCTACTGCTTTTTTAATCTCAGTGGAGATATTTACTGATAAACAGCTACCTACGCAGCATGTTCATGTCGTTCCTAAATGAGCTTTTATCTCTCTCCCCTCACCACAAATCCGATTCTTCTGAGGAGTTCCCAGTACATTATCCTTTCCCCTGTGTAATTACCTTAACAAGATCCAGCTGTTTTTATTCTCAGAAGGTTTACTCCCTAACATACAGCTGCCTACCCCCTTCGTAAGTGCAGGTCCTAAATGAGCTTTTTTCTCTGTTCCCTCACCACAATCCAGATTCTTTGGGGAGTTACCAGTAAAGTACCCATACCAGGAAGTACTTAATTTATTAAGCTACTGCTTTTCTTAATCTCAGTGGAGATATTTACTGATAAACAGCTACCTACGCAGCATGTTCATGTCGTTCATAAATGAGCTTTTATCTCTCTCCCCTCTCCACAAATCAGATTCTTCTGAGGAGTTCCCGGTACATTACCCTTTCCCCTGTGCAATTACCTTAACAAGCTCCAGCTGGTTATATTCTCAGAAGGTTTACTCCCTGATAGAGAGCTGCCTACCCCCTTCGTAGGTGCAGGTCCTAAATGAGCTTTTTTCTCTGTTCCCTCACCACAATCCAGATTCTTTTGGGGAGATACCAGTACAGTAACCATACCAGGAAGTACTTAATTTATTAAGCTACTGCTTTTCTTAATCTCAGTGGAGATATTTACTGATAAACAGGTACCTACGCAGCATGTTCATGTCGTTCCTAAATGAGCTTTTATCTCTCTCCCCTCACCACAAATCAGATTCTTCTGAGGAGTTCCCGGTACATTATCCTTTCCCCTGTGTAATTACCTTAACAAGCTCCATCTGTTTTAATTCTCAGAAGGTTTCCTCCCTGATATACAGCTGCCTACCCCCTTCGTAAGTGCAGGTCCTAAATGAGCTTTTTTCTCTGTTCCCTCACCACAATCCAGATTCTTTTGGGGAGTTACCAGTAAAGTACCCATACCAGGAAGTACTTAATTTATTAAGCTACTGCTTTTCTTAATCTCAGTGGAGATAATTACTGATAAACAGCTACCTACGCAGCATGTTCATGTCGTTCCTAAATGAGCTTTTATGTCTCTCCCCTCACCACAAATCAGATTCTTCTGAGGAGTTCCCGGTACATTATCCTTTCCCCTGTGTAATTACCTTAACAAGCTCCAGCTGTTTTAATTCTCAGAAGGTTTCCTCCCTGATATACAGCTGCCTACCCCCTTCGTAAGTGCAGGTCCTAAATGAGCTTTTTTCTCTGTTCCCTCACCACAATCCAGATTCTTTTGGGGAGTTAACAGTACAGTAACCATACCAGGAAGTACTTAATTTATTAAGCTACTGCTTTTCTTAATCCCAGTGAAGATATTTACTGATAAACAGCTACCTACGCAGCATGTTCATGTCGTTCCTAAATGAGCTTTTATCTCTCTCTCCTCACCACAAATCAGATTCCTTTGAGGAATTCCCAGTACATTATCCTTTCCCCTGTGTAATTACCTTGACAACCTCCACCTGTTTTTATTCTCAGAAGGTTTACTCCCTGATATTCAGCTGCCTACCCCTTTCGTAAGTGCAGGAAATAAATGAGCTTTTTTCTCTGTTCCCTCACTACAAATCAGATTCTTTTGGGGAGTTACCAGTACAGTAACCATACCAGGAAGTACTTAATTTATTAAGCTACTGCTTCTCTTAATCTCAGTGGAGATATTTACTGATAAGCAGGTACGTACGCAGCATGTCCATGTCGTTCCTAAATGAGCTTTTATCTCTCTCCCCTCACCACAAATCAGATTCTTCTAAGGAGTTCCCAGTACATTATCCTTTCCCCTGTGTAATTACCTTAACAAGCTCCAGCTGTTTTTATTCTCAGAAGGTTTACTCCCTGATATACAGCTGCCTAACCCCTTCGTAAGTGCAGGTCCTAAATGAGCTTTTTTCTCTGTTCCCTCACCAGAATCCAGATTTTTTTGGGGAGTTACCAGTACAGTAACCATAAAAGGAAGTACTTAATTTATTAAGCTACTGCTTTTCTTAATCTCAGTGGAGATATTTACTGATAAACAGCTACCTACGCAGCATGTTCATGTAGTTCCTAAATGAGCTTTTATCTCTCTCCCCTCACCACAAATCAGAATCTTCTGAGGAGTTCCCGGTACATTATCCTTTCCCCTGTGTAATTACCTTAACAAGCTCCAGCTGTTTTTATTCTCAGAAGGTTTACTCCCTGATATACAGCTCCCTACCCCCTTAGTAAGTGCAGGTCCTAAATGAGCTTTTTTCTCTGTTCCCTCACCACAATCCAGATTCTTTTGGGGAGTTACCAGTACAGTAACCATACCAGGAAGTACTTAATTTATTAAGCTACTGCTTTTCTTAATCTCAGTGGAGATATTTACTGATAAACAGCTACCTACGCAGCATGTTCATGTCGTTCCTAAATGAGCTTTTATATCTCTCCCCTCACCACAAATCAGATTCTTCTGAGGAGTTCCCAGTACATTATCCTTTCGCGGGTGTAATTACCTTAACAAGCTCCAGCTGTTTTTATTCTCAGAAGGTTTACTCCCTGATATACAGCTGCCTACCCCCTTCGTAAGTGCAGGTCCTAAATGAGCTTTTTTCTCTGTTCCCTCACCACAATCCAAATTCTTTTGGGGAGTTACCAGTACAGTAACCATACCAGGAAGTACTTAATTTATTAAGCTACTGCTTTTCTTAATCTCAGTGGAGATATTTACTGATAAACAGCTACCTACGCAGCATGTTCATGTCGTTCCTAAATGAGCTTTTATCTCTCTCCCCTCATCACAAATCAGATTCTTCTGAGGAGTTCCCAGTACATTATCCTTTCCCCTGTGTAATTACCTTAACAAGCTCCAGCAGTTTTTATTCTCAGAAGGTTAACTCTCTGATATACAGCTGCCTACCCCCTTCGTCAGTGCAGGTCCTAAATGAGCTTTTTTCTCTGTTCAATCAGCACAATCCAGATTCTATTGGGGAGTTACCAGTACAGTAACCATACCAGGAAGTACTTAATTTATTAAGCTACTGCTTTTCTTAATCTCAGTGGAGATATTTAATGATAAACAGCTACCTACGTAGCATGTTCATGTCGTTCCTAAATGAGCTTTTATCTCTCTCCCCTCACCACAAATCAGATTCTTCTGAGGAGTTCCCAGTACATTATCCTTTCCCCTGTGTAATTACCTTAACAAGCTCCAGCTGTTTTTATTCTCAGAAGGTTTACTCCCTGATATACAACTGCCTACCCCCTTCGTAAGTGCAGGTCCTAAATGAGGTTTTTTCTCTGTTCCCTCACCACAATCCAGATTCTTTTGGGGAGTTACCAGTACAGTAACCATACCAGGAAGTACTTAATTTATTAAGCTACTGCTTTTCTTAATCTCAGTGGAGATATTTACTGATAAACAGGTACCTACGCAGCATGTTCATGTCGTTCCTAAATGAGCTATTATCTCTCACCCTTCACCAAAAATCAGATTCTTCTGAGGAGTTCCCAGTACATTATCCTTTCCCCTGTGTAATTACCTTAACAAGCTCCAGCTGTTTTTATTTTCAGAAGGTTTACTCCCTGATATACAGCTGCCTACCCCCTTCGTAAGTGCAGGTCCTAAATGAGCTTTTTTCTCTGTTCCCTCACCACAATCCAGATTCTTTTGGGGAGTTACCAGTACAGTAACCATACCAGGAATTACTTAATTTATTAAGCTACTGCTTTTCTTAATCTCAGTGGAGATATTTACTGATAAACTGCTACCTACGCAGCATGTTCATGTCGTTCCTAAATGAGCTTTTATCTCTCTCCCCTCACCACAAATCAGATTCTTCTGAGGAGTTCCCAGTACATTATCCTTTCCCCTGTGTAATTACCTTAACAAGCTCCAGCTGTTTTTATTCTCAGAAGGTTTACTCCCTGATATACAGCTGCCTACCCCCTTCGTAAGTGCAGGTCCTAAATGAGCTTTTTTCTCTGTTCCCTCACCACAATCCAGATTCTTTGGGGAGTTACCAGTACAGTAACCATACCAGGAAGTACTTAATTTATTAAGCTACTGCTTTTCTTAATCTCAGTGGAGATATTTACTGAAAAACAGCTACCTACGCAGCATGTTCATGTCGTTCCTAAATGAGCTTTTATCTCTCTCCCCTCACCACAAATCAGATTCTTCTGAGGAGTTCCCAGTACATTATCCTTTCCCCTGTGTAATTACCTTAACAAGCTCCAGCTGTTTTTATTCACAGAAGGTTTACTCCTTGATATACAGCTGCCTACCCCCTTCGTAAGTGCAGGTCCTAAATGAGCTTTTTTGTCTGTTCCCCCACCACAATCCAGATTCTTTTGGGGAGTTTCCAGTACAGTACCCATACCAGGAAGTACTTAATTTATTAAGATACTGCTTTTCTTAATCTCAGTGGAGATATTTACTGATAAACAGCTACCTACGCAGCATGTTCATGTCGTTCCTAAATGAGCTTTTATCTCTCTCCCCTCACCACAAATCAGCTTTTTCTGAGGAGTTCCCAGTACATTATCCTTTCCCCTGTGTAATTACCTTAACAAGCTCCACCTGTTTTTATTCTCAGAAGGTTTACTCCCTGATATACAGCTGCCTACCCCCTTCGTAAGTGTAGGTCCTAAATGAGCTTTTTTCTCTGTTCCCTCAGCACAATCCAGATTCTTTTGGGGAGTTACCAGTACAGTAACCATACCAGGAAGTACTTAATTTATTAAGCTACTGCTTCTCTTAATCTCAGTGGAGATATTTACTGATAAACAGCTATGTACGCAGCATGTTCATGTCGTTCCTAAATGAGCTTTTATCTCTCTCCCCTTACCACAAATCAGATTCTTCTGAGGAGTTCCAGTACATTATCCTTTCCCCTGTGTAATTACCTTAACAAGCTCCAGCTGTTTTTATTCTCAGAAGGTTTACTCCCTGATATACAGCTGCCTACCCCCTTCGTAAGTGCAGGTCCTAAATGAGCTTTTTTCTCTGTTCCCTCACCACAATCCAGATTCTTTTGGGGAGTTACCAGTACAGTAACCATACCAGGAAGTACTTAATTTATTAAGCTACTGCTTTTCTTAATCTCAGTGGAGATATTTACTGATAAACAGCTACCTACGCAGCATGTTCATGTCGTTCTTAAATGAGCTTTTATCTCTCTCCCCTCACCACAAATCAGATTCTTCTGAGGAGTTCCCAGTACATTATCCTTTCCCCTGTGTAATTACCTTAACAAGCTCCAGCTGTTTTTATTCTCAGAAGGTTTACTCCCTGATATACAGCTGCCTACCCCCTTCGTAAGTGCAGGTCCTAAATGAGCTTTTTTCTCTGTTCCCTCACCACAATCCAGATTCTTTTGGGGAGTTACCAGTACAGTAACCATACCAGGAATTACTTAATTTATTAAGCTACTGCTTTTCTTAATCTCAGTGGAGATATTTATTGATAAACTGCTACCTACGCAGCATGTTCATGTCGTTCCTAAATGAGCTTTTATCTCTCTCCCCTCACCACAAATCAGATTCTTCTGAGGAGTTCCCAGTACATTATCCTTTCCTCTGTGTAATTACCTTAACAAGCTCCAGCTGTTTTTATTCTCAGAAGGTTTACTCCCTGATATACAGCTGCCTACCCCCTTCGTAAGTGCAGGTCCTAAATGAGCTTTTTTCTCTGTTTCCTCACCACAATCCAGATTCTTTGGGGATTTACCAGTACAGTAACCATACCAGGAAGTACTTAATTTATTAAGCTACTGCTTTTCTTAATCTCAGTGGAGATATTTACTGATAAACAGCTACCTACGCAGCATGTTCATGTCGTTCCTAAATGAGCTTTTATCTCTCTCCCCTCACCAGAAATCAGATTCTTCTGAGGAGTTTCCAGTACATTATCCTTTCCCCTGTGTAATTACCTTAACAAGCTCCAGCTGTTTTTATTCTCAGAAGGTTTACTCCCTGATATACAGCTGCCTACCCCCTTCGTAAGTGCAGGTCCTAAATGAGCTTTTTTCTGTGTTTCCTCACCACAATCCAGATTCTTTTGGGGAGTTACCAGTACAGTAACCATACCAGGAAGTACTTAATTTATTAAGCTACTGATTTTCTTAATCTCAGTGGAGATATTTACTGATAAACAGCTACCTACGCAGCATGTTCATGTCGTTCCCAAATGAGCTTTTATCTCTCTCCCCTCACCACAAATCAGATTCTTCTGAGGAGTTCCCAGTACATTATCCTTTCCCCTGTGTAATTACCTTAACAACCTCCAGCTGTTTTTATTCTCAGAAGTTTTACTCCTTGATATACACCTGCCTACCCCCTTCGTAAGTGCAGGTCCTAAATGAGCTTTTTTGTCTGTTCCCGCACCACAATCCAGATTCTTTTTGGAGTTTCCAGTACAGTACCCATACCAGGAAGTACTTAATTTATTAAGCTACTGCTTTTCTTAATCTCAGTGGAGATATTTACTGATAAACAGCTACCTACCCAGCATGTTCATGTCGTTCCTAAATGAGCTTTTATCTCTCTCCCCTCACCACAATTCAGCTTTTTCTGAGGAGTTCCCAGTACATTATCCTTTCCCCTGTGTAATTACCTTAACAAGCTCCAGCTGTTTTTATTCTCAGAAGGTTTACTCCCTGATATACAGCTGCCTACCCCCTTCGTAAGTGCAGGTCCTAAATGAGCTTTTTTCTCTGTTCCCTCACCACAATCGAGATTCTTTTGGGGAGTTACCAGTACAGTAACCATACCAGGAAGTACTTAATTTGTTAAGCTACTGCTTCTCTTAATCTCAGTGGAGATATTTACTGATAAACAGCTACCTACGCAGCATGTTCATGTCGTTCCTAAATGAGCTTTTATCTGTCTCCCCTCACCACAAATCAGACTCTTCTGAGGAGTTCCCAGTACATTATCCTTTCCCCTGTGTAATTACCTTAACAAGCTCCAGCTGTTTTTATTCTCAGAAGGTTTACTCCCTGATATACAGCTGCCTACCCCCTTCGTAAGTGCAGGTCCTAAATGAGCTTTTTTCTCTGTTCCCTCACCACAATCCAGATTCTTTTGGGGAGTTACCAGTACAGTAACCATACCAGGAATTACTTAATTTATTAAGCTACTGCTTTTCTTAATCTCAGTGGAGATATTTACTGATAAACTGCTACCTACGCAGCATGTTCATGTCGTTCCTAAATGAGCTTTTATCTCTCTCCCCTCACCACAAATCAGATTCTTCTGAGGAGTTCCCAGTACATTATCCTTTCCCCTCTGTAATTACCTTAACAAGCTCCAGCTGTTTTTATTCTCAGAAGGTTTACTCCCTGATATACAGCTGCCTACCCCCTTCGTAAGTGCAGGTCCTAAATGAGTTTTTTCTCTGTTCCCTCACCACAATCCAGATTCTTTGGGGATTTACCAGTACAGTAACCATACCAGGAAGTACTTAATTTATTAAGCTACTGCTTTTCTTAATCTCAGTGGAGATATTTACTGATAAACAGCTACCTACGCAGCATGTTCATGTCGTTCCTAAATGAGCTTTTATCTCTCTTCCCTCACCACAAATCAGATTCTTGTGAGGAGTTTCCAGTACATTATCCTTTCCCCTGTGTAATTACCTTAACAAGCTCCAGCTGTTTTTATTCTCAGAAGGTTTACTCCCTGATATACAGCTGCCTACCCCCTTCGTAAGTGCAGGTCCTAAATGAGCTTTTTTCTGTGTTTCCTCACCACAATCCAGATTATTTTGGGGAGTTACCAGTACAGTAACCATACCAGGAAGTACTTAATTTATTAAGCTACTGATTTTCTTAATCTCAGTGGAGATATTTACTGATAAACAGCTACCTACGCAGCATGTTCATGTCGTTCCTAAATGAGCTTTTATCTCTCTCCCCTCACCACAAATCAGATTCTTCTGAGGAGTTCCCAGTACATTATCCTTTCCCCTGTGTAATTACCTTAACAAGCTCCAGCTGTTTTTATTCTCAGAAGGTTTACTCCTTGATATACACCTGCCTACCCCCTTCGTAAGTGCAGGTCCTAAATGAGCTTTTTTGTCTGTTCCCGCACCACAATCCAGATTCTTTTGGGGAGTTTCCAGTACAGTACCCATACCAGGAAGTACTTAATTTATTAAGCTACTGCTTTTCTTAATCTCAGTGGAGATATTTACTGATAAACAGCTACCTACGCAGCATGTTCATGTCGTTCCTAAAGGAGCTTTTATCTCTCTCCCCTCACCACAAATCAGCTTTTTCTGAGGAGTTCCCAGTACATTATCCTTTCCCCTGTGTAATTACCTTAACAAGCTCCAGCTGTTTTTATTCTCAGAAGGTTTACTCCCTGATATACAGCTGCCTACCCCCTTCGTAAGTGCAGCTCCTAAATGAGATTTTTTCTCTGTTCCCTCACCACAATCCAGATTCTTTTGGGGAGTTACCAGTACAGTAACCATACCAGGAAGAACTTAATTTATTAAGCTACTGCTTTTCTTAATCTCAGTGGAAATATTTACTGATAAACAGCTACCTACGCAGCATGTTCATGTCGTTCCTAAATGAGCTTTTATCTCTCTCCCCTCACCACAAATCAGATTCTTCTGAAGAGTTCCCAGTACATTATCCTTTCCCCTGTGTAATTACCTTAACAAGCTCCAGCTGTTTTTATTCTCAGAAGGTTTACTCCCTGATATACAGCTGCCTACCCCCTTCGTAAGTGCAGGTCCTAAATGAGCTTTTTTCTGTGTTTCCTCACCACAATCCAGATTCTTTTGGGGAGTTACCAGTACAGTAACCATACCAGGAAGTACTTAATTTATTAAGCTACTGCTTTTCTTAATCTCAGTGGAGATATTTACTGATAAACAGCTACCTACGCAGCATGTTCATGTCGTTCCTAAATGAGCTTTTATCTCTCTCCCCTCACCACAAATCAGATTCTTCTGAAGAGTTCCCAGTACATTATCCTTTCCCCTGTGTAATTACCTTAACAAGCTCCAGCTGTTTTTATTCTCAGAAGGTTTACTCCCTGATATACAGCTGCCTACCCCCTTCGTAAGTGCAGGTCCTAAATGAGCTTTTTTCTCTGTTCCCTCACCACAATCCAGATTCTTTTGGGGAGTTACCAGTACAGTAACCATACCAGGAAGTACTTAATTTATTAAGCTACTGCTTCTCTTAATCTCAGTGGAGATATTTACTGACAAACAGCTACCTACGCAGCATGTTCATGTCGTTCCTAAATGAGCCTTTATCTCTCTCCCCTCACCACAAATCAGATTCTTCTGAGGAGTTCCCAGTACATTATCCTTTCCCCTGTGTAATTACCTTAACAAGCTCCAGCTGTTTTTATTCTCAGAAGGTTTACTCCTTGATATACAGCTGCCTACCCCCTTCGTAAGTGCAGGTCCTAAATGAGCTTTTTTCTCTGTTCCCTCAGCACAATCCAGATTCTTTTGGGGAGTTACCAGTACAGTAACTGTTGAACCTGGGTAACTGCATTCGAAATCAGGACACGGGGGATGCAAGGCGAGTGAACCAATGCATACTTTATTCCAAGAGGGCCAGGGTTTATATAGGGTTAGAAACCAATTTTACAATTACAGGGTAAAAGGTCAATACAGCATGACATTTTTCTCAAATACAAAAGTGGAGGAAATTTCCTACTGTGTGGGCAGGCACTTGGTACAAATGCCTTTCTAATAACAGGAGGTAGTGACTACAAAGATTATTGATATCAAAACAAGGAACTGTATACAACCGAGGTAGAACTAATTATCTCCTAGCTACTATCTCCTTAAGACTAGATAACAACAATCTTGACTTCTCCAAATACTTGTGAAATAACAGTGAGGAGACTTTCCTGTTTACTGTGAGAATATAGTGAGGAGACTTTCCTGTTTATAGTGAGAATCTAGTGAGGAGACTCTCCTGTTTACAGAGAGAATCTAACACTAAAGGCAGCTGGTCTAGCAAGTCTCCTAAGGGAGACTTGCTAAGTAGGGGGAAAGAGGAGATTCTCACAACAACTGGTGGCTTCCTTTGGCCCACAAACACCAGAAACTCCTTTCAGGGAATGTGTTCCCAAGGGCCTATTAGTGTGCTAATGAGGCATCAGAGTAACCGTGCCGGGGCTAAACTTTTCCACTGGTTGGAGACCTTAATTCTAAAACAAGTAACCATACCAGGAAGTACTTAATTTATTAAGCTACTGCTTTTCTTAATCTCAGTGGAGATATTTACTGATAAACAGCTACCTACGCAGCATGTTCATGTCGTTCCTAAATGAGCTTTTATCTCTCTCCCCTCACCACAAATCAGATTCTTCTGAAGAGTTCCCAGTACATTATCCTTTCCCCTGTGTAATTACCTTAACAAGCTCCAGCTGTTTTTATTCTCAAAAGGTTTACTCCCTGATATACAGCTGCCTACCCCCTTCGTAAGTGCAGGTCCTAAATGAGCTTTTATTCTCTGTTCCCTCACCACAATCCAGATTCTTTTGGGGAGTTACCAGTACAGTAACCATAGCAGGAAGTACTTAATTTATTAAGCTACTGCTTTTTTTAATCTCAGTGGAGATATTTACGGATAAACAGGTACCTACGCAGCATGTTCATATCGTTCCTAAATGAGCTTTTATCTCCCTCCCCTCACCACAAATCATATTCTTCTGAGGAGTTCCCAGTACATTATCCTTTCCGCTGTGTAATTACCTTAACAAGCTCCAGCTGTTTTTATTCTCAGAAGGTTTACTCCCTGATATACAGCTGCCTACCCCCTTTGTAAGTGCAGGTCCTAAATGAGCTTTTTTTCTCTGTTCCCTCACCACAATCCAGATTCTTTTGGGGAGTTACCAGTACAGTAACCATAGCAGGAAGTACTTAATTTATTAAGCTACTGCTTTTCTTAATCTCAGTGGAGATATTTACTGAAAAAAGCTACCTACGCAGCATGTTCATGTCGTTCTTAAATGAGCTTTTATCTCTCTCCCCTCACCACAAATCAGAATCTTCTGAGGAGTTCCCATTACATTATTCTTTCCCCTGTGTAATTACCTTAACAAGCTCCAGTTGTTTTTATTCTCAGAAGGTTTACTCCCTGATATACAGCTGCCTACCCCCTTCGTAAGTGCAGTTCCTAAATGAGATTTTTTCTCTGTTCCCTCACCACAATCCAGATTCTTTTGGGGAGTTACCAGTACAGTAACCATACCAGGAAGTACTTAATTTATTAAGCTACTGCTTTTCTTAATCTCAGTGGAGATATTTACGGATAAACAGGTACCTACGCAGCATGTTCATATCGTTCCTAAATGAGCTTTTATCTCCCTCCCCTCACCACAAATCAGATTCTTCTGAGGAGTTCCCAGTACATTATCCTTTCCGCTGTGTAATTACCTTAACAACCTCCAGCTGTTTTTATTCTCAGAAGGTTTCCTCCCTGATATACGGCTGCCTACCCCCTTCGTAAGTGCAGGTCCTAAATGAGCTTTTTTCTCTGTTCCCTCACAACAATCCAGATTCTTTTGGGGAGTTACCAGTACAGTAACCATACCAGGAAGTACTTAATTTATTCAGCTACTGCTTTTCTTAATCTCAATGGAGATATTTACTGATAAACAGCTGCCTACGCAGCATTTTCATGTCGTTCCTAAATGAGCTTTTATCTCTCTCCCCTCACCACAAATCAGATTCTTCTGAGGAGTTCCCAGTACATTATCCTTTCCCCTGTGTAATTACCTTAACAAGCTCCAGCTGTTTTTATTCTCAGAAGGTTTACTCCCTGATATACAGCTGCCTACCCCCTTCGTAAGTGTAGGTCCTAAATGAGCTTTTTTCTCTGTTCCCTCACCACAATCCAGATTCTTTTGGGGAGTTACCAGTACAGTAACCATACCAGGAAGTACTTCATTTAATAAGCTACTGCTTTTCTTAAACTCAGTGGAGATATTTACTGATAAACAGCTACCTACGCAGAATATTCATGTCGTTCCTAAATGAGCTTTTATCTCTCTCCCCTCACCACAAATCAGATTCTTCTGAGGAGTTCCCAGTACATTTTCATTTCCGCTGTGTAATTACCTTAACAAGCTCCAGCTGTTTTTATTCTCAGAAGGTTTACTCCCTGATATACAGCTGCCTACCCCCTTTGTAAGTGCAGGTCTTAAATGAGATTTTTTCTCTGTTGCCTCACCACAATCCAGATTCTTTTGGGTAGTTACCAGTACAGTAACCATACCAGGAAGTACTTAATTTATTAAGCTACTGCTTTTCTTAATATCAGTGGAGATATTTACTGATGAACAGCTACCCACGCAGCATGTTCATGTCGTTCCTAAATGAGCTTTTATCTCTCTCCCCTTACCACAAATCAGATTCTTCTGAAGAGTTCCCAGTACATTATCCTTTCCACTGTGTAATTACCTTAACAAGCTCCAGCTGTTTTTATTCTCAGAAGGTTTACTCCTTGATATACAGCTGCCTACCCCCTTCGTAAGTGCAGGTCCTAAATGAGCTTTTTTTCTCTGTTCCCTCACCACAATCCAGATTCTATTGGGGAGTTACCAGTACAGTAACCATACCAGGAAGTACTTAATTTATTAAGCTACTGCTTTTCTTAATCTCAGTGGAGATAATTATTGATAAACTGCTACCTATGCAGCATGTTCATGTCGTTCCTAAATGAGCTTTTATCTCTCTCCGCTCACCACAAATCAGATTCTTCTGAGGACTTCCCAGTACATTATCCTTTCCCCTGTGTAATTACCTTAACAAACTCCAGCTGTTTTTATTCTCAGAAGGTTTACTCCCTGATATACAGCTGCCTACCCCCTTCGTAAGTGCAGGTCCTAAATGAGCTTTTTTCTCTGTTCTCTCACCACAATCCAGATTCTTTTGGGGAGATACCAGTACAGTAACCATACCAGGAAGTACTTAATTTATTAAGCAACTGCTTTTCTTAATCTCAGTGGAGATATTTACTGATAAACAGCTACCTACGCAGCATGTTCATGTCGTTCCTAAATGAGCTTTTATCTCTCTCCCCTCACCACAAATCAGATTCTTCTGAGGATTTTCCGGTACATTATCCTTTCCCCTGTGTAATTACCTTAACAAGCTCCAGCTGTTTTTATTCTCAGAAGGATTACTCCCTGATATACAGCTGCCTACCCCCTTCGTAAGTGCAGGTCCTAAATGAGCTTTTTTCTCTGTTCCCTCACCACAATCCAGATTCTTTTGGGGAGTTACCAGTACAGTAACCATACCAGGAAGTACTTAATTTCTTAAGCTACTGCTTTTCTTAATCTCAGTGGAGATATTTACTGATAAACAGGTACCTACGCAGCATGTTCCTGTCGTTCCTAAATGAGCTTTTATCTCTCTCCCCTCACCACAAATCAGATTCTTCTGAAGAGTTCCCAGTACATTATCCTTTCCCCTGTGTAATTACCTTACCAAGCTCCAGCTGTTTTTATTCTCAGAAGGTTTACTCCCTGATATACAGCTGCCTACCCCCTTCGTAAGTGCAGGTCCTAAATGAGCTTTTTTTCTCTGTTCCCTCACCACAATCCAGATTCTTTTGGGGAGTTACCAGTACAGTAACCATACCAGGAAGTACTTCATTCATTAAGCTACTGCTTTTCTAAAACTCAGTGGAGATATTTACTGATAAACAGCTACCTACGCAGCATTTTCATGTCGTTCCTATATGAGCTTTTATCTCTCTCCCCTCACCACAAATCAGATTCTTCTGAGGAGTTCCCAGTACATTATCCTTTCCCCTGTGTAATTACCTTAACAAGATCCAGCTGTTTTTATTCTCAGAAGGTTTACTCCCTGATATACAGCTGCCTACCCCCTTCGTATGTGCAGGTCCTAAATGAGCTTTTTTATCTGTTCCCTCACCACAGTCCAGATTCTTTTGGGGAGTTACCAGTACAGTAACCATACCAGGAAGTACTTAATTTATTAAGCTACTGCTTTTCTTAATCTCAGTGGAGATATATACTGATAAACAGCTACGTACGCAGCATGTTCATGTCGTTCCTAAATGAGCTTTTATCTCTCTCCCCTCACCACAAATTAGATTCTTCTGAGGAGTTCCCAGTACATTAACCTTTCCCCTGTGTAATTAGCTTAACAAGCTCCAGCTGTTTTTATTCTCAGAAGGTTTACTCCCTGATATACACCTGCCTACCCCCTTCGTAAGTGCAGGTCTTAATGAGCTTTTTTCTCTGTTCCCTAACCACAATCCCGATTCTTTTGGGGAGTTACCAGTACAGTAACCATACCAGGAAGTACTTAATTTATTAAGCTACTGCTTTTCTTAATCTCAGTGGAGATATTTACTGATAAACAGCTACCTACGCAGCATGTTCATGTCGTTCCTAAATGAGCTTTTATCTCTCTCCCCTCACCACAAATCAGATTCTTCTGAGGAGTTCCCAGTACATTATCCTTTCCCGTGTGTAATTACCTTAACAAGCTCCAGCTGTTTTCATTCTCAGAAGGTTTACTCCCTGATATACAGCTGCCTACCCCCTTCGTAAGTGCAGGTCCTAAATGAGCTTTTTTCTCTGTTCCCTCACCAGAAGCCAGATCCTTTTGGGGAGTTACCAGTACAGTAACCATACCAGGAAGTACTTAATTTCTTAAGCTACTGCTTTTCTTAATCTCAGTGGAGATATTTACTGATAAACAGCTACGTACGCAGCATGTTCATGTCGTTCCTAAATGAGCTTTTATCTCTCTCCCCTCACCACAAATCAGATTCTTCTGAGGAGTTCCCAGTACATTATCCTTTCCCCTGCGTAATTACCTTCACTAGCTCCAGCTGTTTTTATTCTCAGAAGGTTTACTCCCTGATATACAGCTGCATACCCCCTTCGTAAGTGCAGGTCCTAAATGAGCTTTTTTCTCTGTTCCTTCACCACAATCCAGGTTCTTTTGGGGAGGTACCAGTACAGTAACCATACCAGGAAGTACTTAATTTATTAAGCTACTGCTTTTCTTAATCTCAGTGGAGATATTTACTGATAAACAGCTACCTACACAGCATGTTCATGTCGTTCCAAAATGAGCTTTAATCTCTCTCCCCTCACCACAAATCAGATTCTTCTGAGGAGTTCCCAGTACATTATACTTTCCCCTGTGTAATTACCTTAACAGGCTCCAGCTGTTTTTATTCTCAGAAGGTTTACTCCCTGATATACAGCTGCCTACGCCCTTCGTAAGTGCAGGTCCTAAATGAGCTTTTTTCTCTGTTCCCTCACCACAATCCAGATTCTTTTGGGGAGTTACCAGTACAGTAACCATACCAGGAAGTACTTAATTTATTAAGCTACTGCTTTTCTTAATCTCAGTGGAGATATTTACTGATAAACAGCTACCTACGCAGCATGTTCATGTCGTTCCTAAATGAGCATTTATCTCTCTCCCCTCACCACAAATCAGATTCTTCTGAGGAGTTCCCGGTACATTATCCTTTCCCCTGTGTAATTACCTTAACAAGCTCCAGCTGTTTTTATTCTCAGAAGGTTTACTCCCTGATATACAGTTGCCTACCCCCTTCGTAAGTGCAGGTCCTAAATGAGCTTTTTTCTCTGTTCCCTCAACACAATCCAGATTCTTTTGGGGAGTTACCAGTACAGTAACCATACCAGGAAGTACTTAATTTATTAAGCTACTGCTTTTCTTAATCTCAGTGGAGATATTTACAGATAAACAGCTACCTACGCAGCATGTTAATGTCGTTCCTAAATGAGCTTTTATCTCTCTCCCCTGACCACAAATCATATTCTTCTGAGGAGTTCCCAGTAAATTATCCTTTCCCCTGTGTAATTACCTTAACAAGCTCCAGCTGGTTTTATTCTCAGAAGGTTTACTCCCTGATATACAGCTGCCTACCCCCTTCGTAATTGCAGGTCCTAAATGAGCCTTTTTCTCTGTTCCCTCACCACAATCCAGATTCTTTTGGGGAGTTACCAGTACAGTAACCATACCAGGAAGTACTTAATTTATTAAGCTACTGCTTTTCTTAATCTCAGTGGAGATATTTACTGATAAACAGCTACCTACGCAGCATGTTCATGTCGTTCCTAAATGAGCTTTTATCTCTCTCCCCTGACCACAAATCAGATTCTTCTGAGGAGTTCCCAGTACATTATCCTTTCCCCTGTGTAATTACCTTAACAAGCTCCAGCTGTTTTTATTCTCAGAAGGTGTACTCCCGGATATACAGCTGCCTACCCCCTTCGTAAGTGCAGGTCCTAAATGAGCTTTTTTCTCCGTTCCCTCACCACAATCCAGATTCTTTTGGGGAGTTACCAGTACAGTAACCATACCAGGAAGTACTTAATTTATTAAGCTCCTGCTTTTCTTAATCTCAGTGGAGATATTTACTGATAAACAGCTACCTACGCAGCATGTTCATGTCGTTCCTAAATGAGCTTTTATCTCTCTCCCCTCACCACAAATCAGATTCTTCTGAGGAGTTCCCAGTACATTATCCTTTCCCCTGTGTAATTACCTTAACAAGCTCCAGCTGTTTTTATTCTCATAAGGTTTACTCCCTGATATACAGCTGCCTACCCCCTTCGTAAGTGCAGGTCCTAAATGAGCCTTTTTCTCTGTTCCCTCACCACAATCCAGATTCTTTTGGGGAGTTACCAGTACAGTAACCATACCAGGAAGTACTTAATTTATTAAGCTACTGCTTTTCTTAATCTCAGTGGAGATATTTACTGATAAACAGCTACCTACGCAGCATGTTCATGTCGTTCCTAAATGAGCTTTTATCTCTCTCCCCTGACCACAAATCAGATTCTTCTGAGGAGTTCCCAGTACATTATCCTTTCCCCTGTGTAATTACCTTAACAAGCTCCAGCTGTTTTTATTCTCAGAAGGTTTACTCCCGGATATACAGCTGCTTACCCACTTCGTAAGTGCAGGTCCTAAATGAGCTATTTTCTCTGTTCCCTCACCACAATCCAGATTCTTTAGGGGAGTTACCAGTACAGTAACCATACCAGGAAGTACTTAATTTATTAAGCTACTGCTTTTCTTAATCTCAGTGGAGATATTTACTGATAAACAGCTACCTACGCAGCATGTTAATGTCGTTCCTAAATGAGCTTTTATCTCTCTCCGCTCACCACAAATCAGATTCTTCTGAGGAGTTCCCAGTACATTATCCTCTCCCCTGTGTAATTACCTTAACAAGCTCCAGCTGTTTGTATTCTCAGAAGGTTTACTCCCTGATATACAGCTGCCTACCACCTTCGTAAGTTCAGGTCCTAAATGAGCTTTTTTCTCTGTTCCCTCACCACAATCCAGATTCTTTTGGGGAGTTACCAGTACAGTAACCATACCAGGAAGTACTTAATTTATTAAGCTACTGCTTTTCTTAATCTCAGTGGAGATATTTACTGATAAACAGCTACCTACGCAGCATGTTCATGTCGTCCCTAAATGAGCTTTTATCTCTCTCCCCTCACCACAAATCAGATTCTTCTGAGGAGTTCCCAGTACATTATCCTTTCCCCTGTGTAATTACCTTAACAAGCTCCAGCTGTTTTTATTCTCAGAAGGTTTACTCCCTGATATACAGCTGCCTACCCCCTTCGTAAGTGCAGGTCCTAAATGAGCTTTTTTCTCTGTTCCCTCACCACAATCCAGATTCTTTTGGGGAGTTACCAGTACAGTAACCATACCAGGAAGTACTTAATTTATTAAGCTACTGCTTTTCTTAATCTCAGTGGAGATATTTACTGATAAACAGCTACATACTCAGCATTTTCATGTCGTTCCTAAATGAGCTTTTATCTCTCTCCCCTCACCACAAATCAGATTCTTCTGAGGAGTTCCCAGTACATTATCCTTTCCCCTGTGTAATTACCTTAACAAGCTCCAGCTGTTTTTATTCTCAGAAGGTTTACTCCCTGATATACAGCTGCCTACCCCCTTCGTAATTGCAGGTCCTAAATGAGCTTTTTTCTCTGTTCCCTCACCACAATCCAGATTCTTTTGGGGAGTTACCAGTACAGTAACCATACCAGGAAGTACTTAATTTATTAAGCTACTGCTTTTCTTAATCTCAGTGGAGATATTTACTGATAAACAGCTACCTACGCAGCATGTTCATGTCGTTCCTAAATGAGCATTTATCTCTCTCTCCTCACCACAAATCAGATTCTTCTGAGGAGTTCCCGGTACATTATCCTTTCCCCTGTGTAATTACCTTAACAAGCTCCAGCTGTTTTTATTCTCAGAAGGTTTACTCCCTGATATACAGCTGCCTACCCCCTTCGTAAGTGCAGGTCCTAAATGAGCTTTTTTCTCTGTTCCCTCACCACAATCCAGATTCTTTTGGGGAGTTACCAGTACAGTAACCATACCAGGAAGTACTTAATTTATTAAGCTACTGCTTTTCTTAATCTCAGTGGAGATATTTACTGATAAACAGCTACGTACGCAGCATGTTCATGTCGTTCCTAAATGAGCTATTATGTCTCTCCCCTTACCACAAATCAGATTCTTCTGAGGAGTTCCCAGTACATTATCCTTTCCCCTTTGTGATTACCTTAACAAGCTCCAGCGGTTTTTATTCTCAGAAGGTTTACTCCCTTATATACAGCTGCCTACCCCCTTCGTAAGTACAGGTCCTAAATGAGCTTTTTTCTCTGTTCCCTCACCACAATCCAGATTCTTTTGGGGAGTTACCAGTACAGTAACCATACCAGGAAGTACTTAATTTATTAAGCTACTGCTTTTCTTAATCTCAGTGGAGATATTTACTGATAAACAGCTACCTACGCAGCATGTTCATGTCGTTCCTAAATGAGCATTTATCTCTCTCCCCTCACCACAAATCAGATTCTTCTGAGGAGTTCCCGGTACATTATCCTTTCCCCTGTGTAATTACCTTAACAAGCTCCAGCTGTTTTTATTCTCAGAAGGTTTACTCCCTGATATACAGCTGCCTACCCCCTTCGTAAGTGCAGGTCCTAAATGAGCTTTTTTCTCTGTTCCCTCACCACAATCAAGATTCTTTTGGGGAGTTACCAGTAGAGTAACCATACCAGGAAGTACTTAATTTATTAAGGTACTGCTTTTCTTAATCTCAGTGGAGATATTTACTGATAAACAGCTACCAACGCAGCATGTTCATGTCGTTCCTAAATGAGCTTTTATCTCTCTCCCCTCACCACAAATCATATTCTTCTGAGGAGTTCCCAGTACATTATCCTTTCCCCTGTGTAATTACCTTAACAAGCTCCAGCTGTTTTTATTCTCAGAAGGTTTACTCCCGGATATACAGCTGCCTACCCCCTTCGTAAGTGCAGGTCCTAATTGAGCCTTTTTCTCTGTTCCCTCACCACAATCCAGATTCTTTTGGGGAGTTACCAGTACAGTAACCATACCAGGAAGTACTTAATTTATTAAGCTACTGCTTTTCTTAATCTCAGTGGAGATATTTACTGATAAACAGCTACCTACGCAGCATGTTCATGTCGTTCCTAAATGAGCTTTTATCTCTCTCCCCTCACCACAAATCAGATTCTTCTGAGGAGTTCCCAGTACATTATCCTTTCCCATGTGTAATTACATTAACAAGCTCCAGCTGTTTTTATTCAGGGAAGATTTACTCCCTGATATACAGCTGCCTACCCCCTTCGTAAGTGCAGGTCCTAAATGAGCTTTTTTCTCTGTTCCCTCACCACAATCCAGATTCTTTTGGGGAGTTACCAATACAATAACCATACCAGGAAGTACTTAATTTATTAAGCTACTGCTTTTCTTAATCTCAGTGGAGATATTTACTGATAAACAGCTACCTACGCAGCATGTTCATGTCGTTCCTAAATGAGCTTTTATCTCTCTCCGCTCACCACAAATCAGATTCTTCTGAGGAGTTCCCTGTACATTATCCTCTCCCCTGTGTAATTACTTTAACAAGCTCCAGCTGTTTTTATTCTCAGAAGGTTTACGCCCTGATATACAGCTGCCTACCACCTTCTTAAGTGCAGGTCCTAAATGAGCTTTTTTCTCTGTTCCCTCACCACAATCCAGATTCTTTCGGGGAGTTACCAGTAGAGTAACCATACCAGGAAGTACTTAATTTATTAAGCTACTGCTTTTCTTAATCTCAGTGGAGATATTTACTGATAAACAGCTACCTACGCAGCATGTTCATGTCGTTCCTAAATGAGCATTTATCTCTCTCTCCTCACCACAAATCAGATTCTTCTGAGGAGTTCCCGGTACATTATCCTTTCCCCTGTGTAATTACCTTAACAAGCTCCAGCTGTTTTTATTCTCAGAAGGTTTACTCCCTGATATACAGCTGCCTACCCCCTTCGTAAGTACAGGTCCTAAATGAGCTTTTTTCTCTGTTCCCTCACCACAATCCAGATTCTTTTGGGGAGTTACCAGTACAGTACCATACCAGGAAGTACTTAATTTATTAAGCTACTGCTTTTCTTAATCTCAGTGGAGATATTTACTGATAAACAGCTACGTACGCAGCATGTTCATGTCGTTCCTAAATGAGCTATTATGTCTCTCCCCCTTACCAAAAATCAGATTCTTCTGAGGAGTTCCCAGTACATTATCCTTTCCCCTTTGTGATTACCTTAACAAGCTCCAGCGGTTTTTATTCTCAGAAGGTTTACTCCCTGATATACAGCTGCCTACCCCCTTCGTAAGTGCAGGTCCTAAATGAGCTTTTTTCTCTGTTCCCTCACCACAATCCAGATTATTTTGGGGAGTTACCAGTACAGTAACCATACCAGGAAGTACTTAATTTATTAAGGTACTGCTTTTCTTAATCTCAGTGGAGATATTTACTGATAAACAGCTACCTACGCAGCATGTTCATGTCGTTCCTAAATGAGCTTTTATCTCTCTCCCCTCACCACAAATCAGATTCTTCTGAGGAGTTCCCGGTACATTATCCTTTCCCCTGTGTAATTACCTTAACAAGGTCCAGCTGTTTTTATTCTCAGAAGGTTTACTCCCTGATATACAGCTGCCTACCCCCTTCGTAAGTGCAGGTCCTAAATGAGCTTTTTTCTCTGTTCCCTCACCACAATCAAGATTCTTTTGGGGAGTTACCAGTAGAGTAACCATACAGGAAGTACTTAATTTATTAAGGTACTGCTTTTCTTAATCTCAGTGGAGATATTTACTGATAAACAGCTACCTACGCAGCATGTTCATGTCGTTCCTAAATGAGCTTTTATCTCTCTCCCCCTCACCACAAATCATATTCTTCTGAGGAGTTCCCAGTACATTATCCTTTCCGCTGTGTAATTACCTTAACAAGCTCCAGCTGTTTTTATTCTCAGAAGGTTTACTCCCGGATATACAGCTGCCTACCCCCTTCGTAAGTGCAGGTCCTAAATGAGCCTTTTTCTCTGTTCCCTCACCACAATCCAGATTCTTTTGGGAGTTACCAGTACAGTAACCATACCAGGAAGTACTTAATTTATTAAGCTACTGCTTTTCTTAATCTCAGTGGAGATATTTACTGATAAACAGCTACCTACGCAGCATGTTCATGTCGTTCCTAAATGAGCTTTTATCTCTCTCCCCCTCACCACAAATCAGATTCTTCTGAGGAGTTCCCAGTACATTATCCTTTCCCAGGTGTAATTACATTAACAAGCTCCAGCTGTTTTTATTCAGGGAAGATTTACTCCCTGATATACAGCTGCCTACCCCCTTCGTAAGTGCAGGTCCTAAATGAGCTTTTTTCTCTGTTCCCTCACCACAATCCAGATTCTTTTGGGGAGTTACCAGTACAGTAACCATACCAGGAAGTACTTAATTTATTAAGCTACTGCTTTTCTTAATCTCAGTGGAGATATTTACTGATAAACAGCTACCTACGCAGCATGTTCATGTCGTTCCTAATGAGCTTTTATCTCTCTCCGCTCACCACAAATCAGATTCTTCTGAGGAGTTCCCAGTACATTATCCTCTCCCCTGTGTAATTACTTTAACAAGCTCCAGCTGTTTTTATTCTCAGAAGGTTTACCTCCCTGATATACAGCTGACTACCACCTTCGTAAGTGCAGGTCCTAAATGAGCTTTTTTCTCTGTTCCCTCACCACAATCCAGATTCTTTTGGGGAGTTACCAGTACAGTAACCATACCAGGAAGTACTTAATTTATTAAGCTACTGCTTTTCTTAATCTCAGTGGAGATATTTACTGATAAACAGCTACCTACGCAGCATGTTCATGTCGTCCCTAAATGAGCTTTTATCTCTCTCCCCTCACCACAAATCAGATTCTTCTGAGGAGTTCGCAGTACATTATCCTTTCCCCTGTGTAATTACCTTAACAGGCTCCAGCTGTTTTAATTCTCAGAAGGTTTTCTCCCTGATATACAGCTGCCTACCCCCTTCGTAAGTGCAGGTCCTAAATGAGCTTTTTTCCGTGTTACCTCACCACAATCCAGATTCTTTTGGGGAGTTACCAGTACAGTAACCATACCAAGAAGTACTTAATTTATTAAGCTACTGCTTTTCTTAATCTCAGTGGAGATATTTACTGATAAACAGCTACCAAAGCAGCATGTTCATGTCGTTCCTAAATGAGCTTTTGTCTCTCTCCCCCTCACCACAAATCAGATTCTTCTGAGGAGTTGCCGGTACATTATCCTTTCCCCTGTGTAATTACCTTAACAAGCTCCAGCTGTTTTTATTCTCAGATGGTTTTACTCCCTGATATACAGTTGCCTACCCCCTTCGTAAGTGCAGGTCCTAAATGAGCTTTTTTCTCTGTTCCCTCACCACAATCCAGATTCTTTGGGGAGTTACCAGTACAGTAACCATAGCAGGAAGTACTTAATTTATTAAGCTACTGCTTTTTTTAATCTCAGTGGAGATATTTACTGATAAACAGCTACGTACGCAGCATGTTCATGTCGTTCCTAAATGAGCTTTTATCTCTCTCCCCCTCACCACAAATCAGATTCTTCTGAGGAGTTCCAGTACATTATCCTTTCCCCTGTGTAATTACCTTAACAAGCTCCAGCTGTTTTTATTCAGGGAAGGTTTACTCCCTGACATACAGCTGCCTACCCCCTTCGTAAGTGCAGGTCCTAAATGAGCTTTTTTCTCTGTTCCCTCACCACAATCCAGATTCTTTTGGGGAGTTACCAGTACAGTAACCATATCAGGAAGTACTTAATTTATTAAGCTACTGCTTTTCTTAATCTCAGTGGAGATATTTACTGATAAACAGCTACCTACGCAGCATGTTCATGTCGTTCCTAAATGAGCTTTTATCTCTCTCCCCTCACCACAAATCAGATTCTTCTGAGGAGTTCCCAGTACATTATCCTTTCCCCTGTGTAATTACCTTAACAAGCTCCAGCTGTTTTTATTCTCAGAAGGTTTACTCCCTGATATACAGCTGCCTACCCCCTTCGTAAGTGCAGGTCCTAAATGAGCTTTTTTCTCTGTTCCCTCACCACAATCCAGATTTTTTTGGGGAGTTACCAGTACAGTAACCATACCAGGAAGTACTTAATTTATTAAGCTACTGCTTTTCTTAATCTCAGTGGAGATATTTACTGATAAACAGCTACCTACGCAGCATGTTCATGTCGTCCCTAAATGAGCTTTTATCTCTCTCCCCCTCACCACAAATCAGATTCTTCTGAGGAGTTCCCAGTACATTATCCTTTCCCCTGTGTAATTACCTTAACAAGCTCCAGCTGTTTTTATTCTCAGAAGGTTGACTCCCTGATATACAGCTGCCTACCCCCTTCGTAAGTGCAGGTCCTAAATGAGCCTTTTTCTCTGTTCCCTCACCACAATCCAGATTCTTTTGGGAGTTACCAGTACAGTAACCATACCAGGAAGTACTTAATTCATTAAGCTACTGCTTTTATTAATCTCAGTGGAGATATTTACTGATAAACAGCTACCTACGCAGCATGTTCATGTCGTTCCTAAATGAGCTTTTATCTCTCTCCCCTGACCACAAATCAGATTCTTCTGAGGAGTTCCAGTACATTATCCTTTCCCCTTTGTAATTACCTTAACAAGATCCAGCTGTTTTTATTCTCAGAAGGTTTACTCCCGGATATACAGCTGCCTACCCCCCTTCGTAAGTGCAGGGCCTAAATGAGCTTTTTTCTCTGTTCCCTCACCACAATCCAGATTCTTTTGGGAGTTACCAGTACAGTAACCATACCAGGAAGTACTTAATTTATTAAGCTACTGCTTT
>NW_025956594.1:0-38025 GCF_023159225.1 Perognathus longimembris pacificus
CTGTCTCGTCCCTGCCGCCTGCGCGGTCGAGGATTTTCCGGAGGGCTGCAGTCCCTCCTCCAGACCCTTATGGGGTCTCCCTTTTCTTTCTTTCATCCTTTTATTTTTATTTTCCTTAGGCCTAACCACTTCCCCCTTTACTGATGAGGATTCTGAAAGACTATCCTGGTGCTTACTAAGGGCCCTTTGACCTTCCTTTATAAGATCTGTTGAGTGTCCATCTTCCAGGCATGAATGTACCATGCGCCATAAGGGCATCACAGCGCAAACAGAGCAAGCACACACCAGACACCAGCACTCACAGCGGAAGGATAATAAGAAGCACCAGAAAGGAATGGCAGTCCACATACCTGAGGGAAGTTACCTCCTCGTGTGTTGGGTTCTGGATCCTCTTCGGCCCCTCGCGTGGTTCCCGGGATTCGGCACCAGTTGCGGCGGGCGGCAAACCCGTCCAGCGAGGAAAGGCGACAACCAGACGAGGATCCTTCCCAATCACATTTTATTGAGGAGCTGCTTGGTTGAGGGAGAGCTGAAGCGAAGGGCGCCAAAAGGCCAAAAACGCCTGCTTATATACCGTTGGGTGAGCATGGGTCATTCCCTGATTGGTCTGTGACCGGTTGCTACTAGCAGCCGCCACGGGATTGGCTGGGACTAGAACTAACTTGCGCATGCGCGGGGTTCAGGCCAGTAAGTCCGTTAGGCTTTGCCGTTATTTACCAGTAAGGCTGCAAGGAAGTAGGCGCCATCTTGTAATGGCGTTGTTGCCGGCTTCCCGCAAGGAACGACATGAACATGCTGCGTAGGTAGCTGTTTATCAGTAAATGTCTCCAATGAGATTAAGAAAACCAGTAGGTTAATAAATTAAGTACTGCCTGGTATGGTTACTGTACTAGTAACTCCCCAATAGAATCTGGATTGTGTTGAGGGAACGGAGAAAAAAGCTCATTTAGGATCTGCGCTTACGAAGGGGTTAGGCAGCTGTATATCAGGGAGTAAACCTTCTAAGAATAAAAACAGCTGGAGCTTGTTAAGGTAATTACACAGGGGAAAGGATAATGACCTGGGAACTCCTCAGAAGAATCTGATTTGTGGTGAGGGGAGAGAGATAAAAGCTCATTTAGGAACGACATGAACATGCTGCGTAGGTAGCTGTTTATCAGTAAATATCTCCACTGAGATTAAGAAAGGCAGTAGCTTAATAAATTAAGTACTGCCTGGTATGGTTACTGTATTGGTAACTCCCAAAAGAATCTGGATTGTGGTGAGGGAACAGAGAAAAAAGCTCATTTAAGACCTGCACTTACGACGGGGGTAGGCAACTGTATATCAGGGAGTATCCCTTTTGAGAATAAAAGCAGCTGGAGCTTGTTAAGGTAATTTCACAGGGGAAAGGATAGTGTACTGGGAACTCCTCAGAAGAATATGATTTGTGGTGAGAGGAGAGAGATATAAGCTCATTTAGGAACGACATGAAAATGCTGCATAGGTAGCTGTTTATCAGTAAATATCTCCACTGAGATTAAGAAAAGCAGTAGCTTAATAAATTAAGTATTTCCTGGTATGGTTACTATAGTGGTAACTCCCCAATCGAATATGGATTGTGGTGAGGGAACAGAGAAAAAAGCTCATTAAGGACGTGCACGTACGAAGGGGGTAGGCAGCTGTTTATCAGGGAGTAAACCTTCTGAGAATAAAAACAGCTGGAGCTTGTTAAGGTAATTACACAGGGGAAAGGATAATGTAGTGGGAACTCCTCAGAAGAATCTGATTTGTGGTGAGGGGAGAGAGATAAAAGCTCATTTATTAACGACATGAACATGCTGCGTAGGTAGCTGTTTATCAGTAAATATCTCCACTGAGATTAAGAAAAGCAGTAGCTTAATAAATTAAGTACTTCCTCGTATGGTTACTGTACTGGTAACTCCCCAATAGAATCTGGATTGTGTTGAGGGAACAGAGAAAAAAGGTCATTTAGGACCTGCACTTACGAAGGGGATAGGCAGCTGTATATCAGGGAGTAAACCTTCTAAGAATAAAAACAGTTGGAGCTTGTTAAGGTAATTACACAGGGGAAAGGATAATGTACTGGGAACTCCTCAGAAGAATCTGATTTGTGGTGAGGGGAGAGAGATAAAAGCTCATTTAGGAACGACATGAACATGCTGCGTAGGTAGCTGTTTATCAGTAAATATCTCCACTGAGATTAAGAAAAGCAGTAGCTTATTAAATTAAGTACTTCCTGGTATGGTTTCTGTACTGGTAACTCTCCAAAAGAATCTGGATTTTGGTGAGGGAACAGAGAAAAAAGCTCATTTAGGACCTGCACTTACGAAGGGGGTAGGCAGCTGTATATCAAGAAGTATCCCTTCTGAGAATAAAAAAAGCTGGAGCTTGTTAACGTAATTACACAGGGGAAAGGATAATGTACTGGGAACTCCTCAGAAGATTCTGATTTTTTTCTGAGGGGAGAGAGATAATAGCTGATTTAGGAACGACATGAACATGCTGCGTAGGTAGCTGTTTATCAGTAAATATCTCCAATAAGATTAAGAAAAGCAGTAGCTAAATAAATTAAGTACTGCCTGGTATGGTTTCTGTATTGGTAACTCCCCAAAAGAATCTGGATTGTGGTGAGGGAACAGAGAAAAAAGCTCATTTAGGACCTGCACTTACGACGGGGGTAGGCAGCTGTATATCCGGGAGTATCCCTTCTGAGAATAAAAACAGCTGGAGGTTGTTAAGGTTATTACACAGGGGGAAAGGATAATGTACTGGGAACTCCTCAGAAGAATCTGATTTGTGGTGAGGGGAGAGAGATAAAAGCTCATTTAGGAACGACATGAAAATGCTGCATAGGTAGCTGTTTATCAGTAAATATCTCCACTGAGATTAAGAAAAGCAGTAGCTTAATAAATTAAGTACTTCCTGGTATGGTTACTGTACTGGTAACTCCCCAAAAGAATCTGAATTGTGGTGAGGGAACAGAGAAAAAAGCTCATTTATGACCTGCACTTACGACGGGGGTAGGCAACTGTATATCAGGGAGTATCCCTTCTGAGAATAAAAACAGCTGGAGCTTGTTAAGGTAATTACACAGGGGAAAGGATAATGTACTCGGAACTCCTCAGAAGAATCTGATTTGTGGTGAGGGGAGAGAGATAAAAGCTGATTTAGGAACGACTTGAACATGCTGTGTAGGTAGCTGTTAATCAGTAAATATCTCCACTGAGATAAAGAAAAGCAGTAGCTTAATAAATTAAGTACTTCCTGGTATGGTTACTGTACTGGTAACTCCCGAAAAGAATCTGGATTGTGGTGAGGGAACAGAGAAAAAAGCTCATTTAGGACCTGCACTTACGAAGGGGGTTGGCAGCTGTATATCAGGGAGTATCGCTTCTGAGAATAAAAACAGCAGGATCTTGGTAATGTAATTACACAGGGGAAAGGATAATGTACTGGGAACTCCTCAGAAGAATCTGAATTCGGTGAGGGGAGAGAGATAAAAGCTCATTTAGGAACGACATGAACATGCTGTGTGGGTAGCTGTTTATCAGTAAATATCTCCACTGAGATTAAGAAATGCAATAGCTTAATAAATTAAGTACTTCCTGGTATGGTTACTGTACTGGTAACTCCCCAAAAGAATCTGGATTGTGGTGAGGGATCAGAGAAAAAAGCTCATTTAGGACCTGCACTTACGAAGGGCGTAGGCAGCTGTATATAAGGGAGTAAACCTTCTGAGAAGAAAAACAGCTGGAGCCTGTTAAGGTAATTACACAGGGGAAAGGAAAATGTACTGGGAACTCCTCAGAAGAATCTGATTTGTGGTGAGGGGAGAGAAATAAAAGCTCATTTAGGACCTGCACTTAGGAAGGAGGTAGGCAGGTGTATATCAGGGAGTATCCCTTCTGAGAATAAAAACAGCTGGAGCCTGTTAAGGTAATTGCACAGGGGAAAGGATAATGTACTGGGAACTCCTCAGAAGAATCTGATTTGTGGTGAGGGGAGAGAGATAAAAGATCATTTAGGAACTACATGAACATGCTGCGTAGGTAGATGTTTTTCAGTAAATATCTCCACTGAGATTAAGAAAAGCAGTAGCTTAATAAATTAAGTACTTCCTGGTATGGTTACTGTACTGCTAACTCCCCAAAAGAATCTGGATTGTGGTGAGGGAACAGAGAAAAAAGTTCATTTAGGACCTGCACTTACGAAGGGTGTAGGCAGCTGTATATCTGGGAGTTAAATTTCTGAGAATAAAAACCGCTGGAGCTTGTTAAGGTAATTACACAGCGGAAAGGATAATATACTGGGAACTCCTCAGAAGAATCTGATTTGTGGTGAGGGGAAAGAGATAAAAGCTCATTTAGGAACGACATTAAAATGCTGCGTAGGTAGCTGTTTATCAGTAAATATCTCCACTGAGATTAAGAAATGCAATAGCTTAATAAATTAAGTACTTCCTGGTATGGTTACTGTACTGGTAACTCCCCAAAAGAATCTGGATTGTGGTGAGGGATCAGAGAAAAAAGCTCATTTAGGACCTGCACTTACGAAGGGGGTAGGCAGCTGTATATCAGGGAGTATCCCTTCTGAGAATAAAAACAGCTGGAGCTTGTTAAGGGAATTACACAGGGGAAAGGATAATGTACTGGGAACTCCTCAGAAGAATCTGATTTGTGGTGAGGGGAGAGAGATAAAAGCTCATTTATGACCTGAACTTACGTAGGGGTTAGGTAGGTGTATATCAGGGAGTAAACCTTCTGAGAATAAAAACAGCTGGAGCTTGGTAAGGTAATTACACAGGGGAAAGGATAATGTACTGGGAACTCCTCAGAAGAATGTGATTTGTGGTGAGGGGAGAGAGATAAAAGCTCATTTAGGGACGACATGAACATGCTGCGTAGGTAGCTGTTTATCAGTAAATATCTCCACTGAGATTAAAAAAAGCAGTAGCTTAATAAATTAAGTACTTCCTGGTATGGTTACTGTACTGGTAACTCCCCAAAAGAATCTGGATTTTGGTGAGGGAACAGAGAAAAAAGCTCATTTAGGACCTGCACTTACGAAGGGGGTAGGAAGCTGTATATCAATGGAGTATCACTTCTGAGAATAAAAACAGCTGGAGCTTGTTAAGGTAATTACACAGGGGAAAGTATAATGTACTGGGAACTCCTCAGAAGAATCAGATATTTGGTGAGGGGAGAGAGATATGAGCTCATTTAGGAACGACATGAAAATGCTGCATAGGTAGCTGTTTATCAGTAAATATCTCCACTGAGATAATGAAAAGCAGTAGCTTAATAAATTAAGTACTTCCTGGTATGGTTACTGTACTGGTAACTCCCGAAAAGAATCTGGATTGTGGTGAGGGAACAGAGAATAAAGCTCATTTAAGACCTGCACTTACGAAGGGGGTAGGCAGCTGTATATCAGGGAGTATCCCTTCTGAGAATAAAAACAGCTGGAGCTTGTTAAGGTAATTACACAGGGGAAAGCATAATGTACTGGGAACTCCTCGGAAGAATCTGATTTGTGGTGAGGGGAGAGAGATAAAAGCTCATTTATGAACGACATGAAAATGCTGCGTGGTAGCTGTTTATCAGTAAATATCTCCACTGAGATTAAGAAAAGCAGTAGCTTAATAAATTAAGTACTGCCTGGTATGGTTACGGTACTGGTAACTTCCCAAAAGAATCTGGATTGTGGGGAGGGAACAGAGAAAAAAGCTCATTTAGGACCTGCACTTACAAAGGGGGTAGGCAGCTATATATCAGGTAGTATTCCTTCTGAGAATAAAAACAGCTGGAGCTTCTTAAGGTAATTACACAGGGGAAAGGATAATGTACTGGAAACTCCTCAGAAGAATCTGATTTGTGGTGAGGGGAGAGAGATAAAAGCTCATTTAGGAACGACATGAAAATGCTGCCTAGGTAGCTGTTTATCAGTAAATATCTAAACTGAGATTAAGAAAAGCAGTAGCTTAATAACTTAAGTACTTCCTGGTATGGTTACTGTACTGGTAACTCCCCAATTGAATCTGGATTGTGGTGAGGGAACAGAGAAAAAAGCTCATTTAGGACCTGCACTTACGAAGGGGGTAGGCAGCTGTATATCAGGGAGTAAACCTTCTGAGAATAAAAAGAGCTGGAGCTTGTTAAGGTAATTACACAGGGGAAAGGATAATGTACTGGGAACTCCTCAGAAGAATCTGATTTCTGGTGAGGGGAGAGAGATAATAGCTCATTTAGGGACGACATGAACATGCTGCGTAGGTAGCTGTTTATCAGTAAATATCTCCACTGAGAATAAGAAAAGCAGTAGCTTAATAAATTAAGTACTTCCTGGTTTGGTTACTGTACTGCTAACTCCCCAAAAGAATCTGGATTGTAGTGTGGGAACAGAGAAAAATGTTCATTTAGGACCTGACTTACGAAGGGGGTAGGCAGCTGTATATCCGGGAGTATCCCTTCTGAGAATAAAAACAGCTGGAGCTTGTTAAGGTAATTACACAGGGGAAAGGATAATTTACTGGGAACTCCTCAGAAGAATCTCATTTGTGGTGAGGGGAGAGAGATAAAAGCTCATTTAGGACCTGAACTTACGAAGGGGTTAGGCAGGCGTATATCAGGGAGTAAACCTTCTGAGAATAAAAACAGCTGGAGCTTGTTAAGGTAATTACACAGGGGAAAGGATAATGTACTGGGAACTCCTCAGAAGAATCTGATTTGTGTTGAGGGGAGAGAGATAAAAGCTCATTTAGGGACGACATGAACATGCTGCGTAGGTTGCTCTTTATCAGTAAATATCTCCACTGAGATTAAGAAAAGCATTAGCTTAATAAATTAAGTACTTCCTGGTATGGTTACTGTACTGGTAACTCCCCAAAAGAATCTGGATTGTGGTGAGGGAACAGAGAAAAAAGTTCATTTAGGACCTGCACTTACGAAGGGGGTAGGCAGCTGTATATCTGGGAGTTAAACTTCTGAGAATAAAAACCGCTGGAGCTTGTTAAGTTAATTACACAGGGGAAAGGATAATATACTGGGAACTCCTCAGAAGAATCTGATTTGTGGTGAGGGGAAAGAGATAAAAGCTCATTTAGGAACGACATTAACATGCTGCATAGGTAGCTGTTTATCAGTAAATATCTCCACTGAGATTAAGAAAAGCAGTTGCTTAATAAGTTAAGTACTTCCTGGTATGGTTACTTTACTGGCAACTACCCAAAGAATCTGGATGGTGGTGAGGGAACAGAGAAAAAAGCTCATATAGGACCTGCACTTACAAAGGGGGTAGGCAGCTGTATATCAGGTAGTATCCATTCTAAGAATAAAAACAGCTGGAGCTTCTTAAGGTAATTACACAGGGGAAAGGATAATGTACTGGAAACTCCTCAGAAGAATCTGATTTGTGGTGAGGGGAGAGAGATAAAAGGTCATTTAGGAACGACATGAAAATGCTGCCTAGGTAGCTTTTTATCAGTAAATATCTAAACTGAGATTAAGAAAAGCAGTAGCTTAATAAATTAAGTAATTCCTGGTATGGATACTGTACTGGTAACTCCCCAATAGAATCTGGATTGTGGTGAGGGAACAGAGAAAAAAGCTCATTTAGGACCTGCACTAACGAAGGGGGTAGGCAGCTGTATATCAGGGAGTAAACCTTCTGAGAATAAAAACAGCTGGAGCTTGTTAAGGTAATTACACAGGGGAAAGGATAATATACGGGGAACTCCTCAGAAGAATCTGATTTGTGATGAGGGGCGAGAGAAAAAAGCTCATTTAGGAACGACATGAAAATGCTGCATAGGTAGCTGTTTATCAGTAAATATCTCCAATGAGATTAAGAAAAGCAGTAGCTTAATAAATTAAGTACTTCCTGGTATGTTTTCTGTAGTGGTTACTCCCCAAAAGAATCTGGATTGTGGTGAGGGAACATAGAAAAAAGCTCATTTAGGGCCTGCACTTACGAAGGGGGTAGGCAGCTGTATATCAGGGAGAATCCCTTCTGAGAATAAAAACAGCTGGAGCTTGTTAAGGTAATTACACAGGGGAAAGGATAATGTACTGGGAACTCCTCAGAAGAATCTGATTTGTGGTGAGGGGAGAGAGATAAAAGCTCATACAGGAACGACATGAACATGCTACGTAGTTAGCTGTTTATCAGTAAATATCTCCACTGAGATTAAGAAAAGCAGTCGCTTAATAAATTAAGTACTTCCTGGTATGGTTACTGTACTGGTAACTCCCCAAAAGAATCTGGATTGTGGTGAGGGAACAGAGAAAAAAGCTCATTTTGGACCTGCACTTACGAAGGGGGGGGGCAGCTGTATATCTGGGAGTACCCCTTCTGAGAATAAAAACAGCTGGAGCTTGTTAAGGTAATTACACAGGGGAAAGGATAATGTACTGGGAACTCCTCAGAAGAATCTGATTTGTGGTGAGTGGAGAGAGATAAAAGCTCATTAAGAACGACATGAAAATGCTGCATAGGCAGCTGTTTATTAGTAAATATCTCCACTGAGATTAAGAAAAGCGGTAGCTTAATCAATTAAGTACTTCGTGGTATGTTTACTGTACTGGTAACTCCCCAAAAGAATCTGGATTGTGGTGAGGGAACAGAGAAAAAAGCTCATTTAGGACCTGCACTTACGAAGGGGGTAGGCAGCTGTATATCAGGGAGTAAACCTTCTGAGAATAAAAACAGCTGGAGCTTGTTAAGGTAATTACACAGGGAAAAGGATAATGTACTGGGAACTCCTCAGAAGAATCTGATTTTTGGTGAGGGGAGAGAGATAAAAGCTCATTTATTTACATGAACATGTTGCGTAGGTAGCTGTTTATCAGTAAATATCTCCACTGAGATTAAGAAATGCAGTAGCTTAATAAATTAAGTACTTCCTGGTATGGTTACTGTACTGGTAACTCCCCAAAAGAATCTGGATTGTGGTGAGGGAAGAGAGAAAAAAGCTCATTTTGGACCTGCACTTACGAAGGGGGTAGGCAGCGGTATATCAGGGAGTAAACCTTCTGAGAATAAAAACCGCTGGAGCTTGTTAAGGTAATTTCACAGGTGAAAGGATAATGTACTGGGAACTCCTCAGAAGAATCTGATTTGTGATGAGGGGAGAGAGATAAAAGCTCATTTAGGGACGAAATGAAAATGCTGCATAGGTAGCTGTTTATCAGTAAATATCTCCACTAAGATTAAGAAAAGCAGTAGCTTAATAAATTAAGTACTTCCTGGTATGGTTACTGTACTGGTAACTCCCCAAAAGAATCTGGATTGTGGTGAGGGAACAGAGAAAAAAGCTCATTTAGGACCTGCACTTACGAAGGCGGTAGGCAGCTGTATATCAGGGAGTAAACCTTCTGAGAATAAAAACAGCTGGAGCTTGTTAAGTTCATTGCCCAGGGGAAAGGATAATGTACTGGGAACTCCTCAGAAGAATCTGATTTGTGGGGAGGGGAGAGAGATAAAAGCTCATTTAGGAACGACTTGAACATGCTGCGTAGGTAGCTGTTTATCAGTAAATATCTCCACTGAGATTAAGAAAAGCAGTAACTTAATAAATTAAGTACTTCCTGGAATGGTTACTGTACTGGTAACTCCCCAAAAAAATCTGGATTGAGGTGAGGGAACAGAGAAAAAAGCTCAATTAGGACCTGCACTTACGAAGGGGGTAGGCAGCTGTATATCAGGGAGTAAACCTTCTGAGAATAAAAACCGCTGGAGCTTGTTAAGGTAATTTCACAGGGGAAAGGATAATGTACTGTGAACTCCTCAGAAGAATCTGATTTGCGGTGATGGGAGAGAGATAAAAGCTCATGTAGGAACGACATGAACATGCTGCACAGGTAGCTGTTTATCAGTAAATATCTCCACTGAGATTAAGAAAAGCAGTAGCTTAATAAATTAAGTACGTCCTGGTATGGTTACTGTACTGGTAACTCCGCAAAAGAATCTGGATTGTGGTGAGGGAACAGAGAAAAAAGCTCATTTAGGACGTGCACTTACGAAGGGGGTAGGCAGCTGTATATCAGTGAGGAAACCTTCTGTGAATAAAAACAGCTGGAGTTTGTTAAGGTAATTACACAGGGGAAAGGATAATGTACTGGGAACTCCTCAGAAGAATCTGATTTTTGGTGAGGGGAGACAGATAAAACCTCACTTAAGAACGACATGAACATGCTGCATGGGTAGCTGATTATCAGTAAATATCTACACTGAGATTAAGAAAAGCAGTAGCATAATGAATTATCTACTTCCTGGTATGGTTACTGTACTGGTATCTCCCCAAAAGAATCTGGATTGTGGTGAGGAAACAGAGAAAAAAGCTCATTTAGGACTTGCACTTTGGAAGGGGGTAGGCAGGTGTATATCAGGGAGTATCCCTTCTGAGAATAAAAACAGCTGGAGCTTGTTAAGGTAATTACACAGGGGAAAGGATAATGTACTGGGAACTCCTCAGAAGAATCTGATTTGTGATGAGGGGAGAGAGATAAAAGCTCATTTAGGGACGAAATGAAAATGCTGCATAGGTAGCTGTTTATCAGTAAATATCTCCACTGAGATTAAGAAAAGCAGTAGCTTAATAAATTAAGTACTTCCTGGTATGGTTACAGTACTGGTAACTCCCCAAAAGAATCTGGATTGTGGTGAGGGAACAGAGAAAAAAGCTCATTTAGGACCTGCACTTACGAAGGGGGTAGGCAGCTGTATATCAGGGAGTAAACCTTCTGAGAATAAAAACAGCTGGAGCTTGTTAAGTTCATTGCACAGGGGAAAGGATAATGTACTGGGAACTCCTCAGAAGAATCTGATTTGTGGTGAGGGGAGAGAGATAAAAGCTCATTTAGGAACGACTTGAACATGCTGCGTAGGTAGCTGTTTATCAGTAAATATCTCCACTGAGATTAAGAAAAGCAGTAACTTAATAAATTAAGTACTTCCTGGAATGGTTACTGTACTGGTAACTCCCCAAAAAAATCTGGATTGAGGTGAGGGAACAGAGAAAAAAGCTCAATTAGGACCTGCACTTACGAAGGGGGTAGGCAGGTGTATATCAGGGAGTAAACCTTCTGAGAATAAAAACCGCTGGAGCTTGTTAAGGTAATTTCACAGGGGAAAGGATAATGTACTGGGAACTCCTCAGAAGAATCTGATTTGCGGTGCGGGGAGAGAGATAAAAGCTCATTTAGGAACGACATGAACATGCTGCACAGGTAGCTGTTTATCAGTAAATATCTCCACTGAGATTAAGAAAAGCAGTAGCTTAATAAATTAAGTACGTCCTGGTATGGTTACTGTACTGGTAACTCCGCAAAAGAATCTGGATTGTGGTGAGGGAACAGAGAAAAAAGCTCATTTAGGACGTGCAATTACGAAGGGGGTAGGCAGCTGTATATCAGTGAGGAAACCTTCTGAGAATAAAAACAGCTGGAGTTTGTTAAGGAAATTACACAGGGGAAAGGATAATGTACTGGGAACTCCTCAGAAGAATCTGATTTTTGGTGAGGGGAGAGAGATAAAACCTCACTTAAGAACGACATGAACATGCTGCATGGGTAGCTGATTATCAGTAAATATCTACACTGAGATTAAGAAAAGCAGTAGCTTAATGAATTAAGTACTTCCTGGTATGATTACTGTACTGGGAACTCCCCAAAAGAATCTGGATTGTGGTGAGGAAACAGAGAAAAAAGCTCATTTAGGACTTGCACTTTGGAAGGGGGTAGGCAGGTGTATATCAGGGAGTATCCCTTCTGAGAATAAAAACAGCTGGAGCTTGATAAGGTAATTACACAGGGGAAAGGATAATGTACTGGGAACTCCTCAGAAGAATCTGATTTGTGATGAGGGGAGAGAGATAAAAGCTCATTTAGGGACGAAATGAAAATGCTGCATAGGTAGCTGTTTATCAGTAAATATCTCCACTGAGATTAAGAAAAGCAGTAGCTTAATAAATTAAGTACTTCCTGGTATGGTTACTGTACTGGTAACTCCCCAAAAGAATCTGGATTGTGGTGAGGGAACAGAGAAAAAAGCTCATTTAGGACCTGCACTTACGAAGGGTGTAGGCAGCTGTATATCAGGGAGTAAACCTTCTGAGATTAAAAATAGCTGGAGCTTGTTAAGTTCATTGCACAGGGGAAAGGATAATGTACTGGGAACTCCTCAGAAGAATCTGATTTGTGGTGAGGGGAGAGAGATAAAAGCTCATTTAGGAACGACTTGAACATGCTGCGTAGGTAGCTGTTTATCAGTAAATATCTCCACTGAGATTAAGAAAAGCAGTAACTTAATAAATTAAGTACTTCCTGGAATGGTTACTGTACTGGTAACTCCCCAAAAAAATCTGGATTGAGGTGAGGGAACAGAGAAAAATGCTCAATTAGGACCTGCACTTACGAAGGGGGTAGGCAGCTGTATATCAGGGAGTAAACCTTCTGAGATTAAAAACCGCTGGAGCTTGTTAAGGTAATTTCACAGGGGAAAGGATAATGTACTGGGAACTCCTCAGAAGAATCTGATTTGCGGTGCGGGGAGAGAGATAAAAGCTCATTTAGGAACGACATGAACATGCTGCACAGGTAGCTGTTTATCAGTACATATCTCCACTGAGATTAAGAAAAGCAGTAGCTTAATAAATTAAGTACGTCCTGGTATGGTTACTGTACTGGTAACTCCGCAAAAGAATCTGGATTGTGGTGAGGGAACAGAGAAAAAAGCTCATTTAGGACGTGCACTTACGAAGGGGGTAGGCAGCTGTATATCAGTGAGGAAACCTTCTGAGAATAAAAACAGCTCTAGTTTGTTAAGGTAATTACACAGGGGAAAGGATAATGTACTGGGAACTCCTCAGAAGAATCTGATTTTTGGTGAGGGGAGAGAGATAAAACCTCACTTAAGAACGACATGAACATGCTGCATGGGTAGCTGATTATCAGTAAATATCTACACTGAGATTAAGAAAAGCAGTAGCTTAATGAATTATCTACTTCCTGGTATGGTTACTGTACTGGTAACTCCCCAAAAGAATCTGGATTGTGGTGAGGAAACAGAGAAAAAAGCTCATTTAGGACTTGCACTTTGGAAGGGGGTAGGCAGGTGTATATCAGGGAGTATCCCTTCTGAGAATAAAAACAGCTGGAGCTTGTTAAGGTAATTACACAGGGGAAAGGATAATGTACTGGGAACTCCTCAGAAGAATCTGATTTGTGATGAGGGGAGAGAGATAAAAGCTCATTTAGGGACGAAATGAAAATGCTGCATAGGTAGCTGTTTATCAGTAAATATCTCCACTGAGATTAAGAAAAGCAGTAGCTTAATAAATTAAGTACTTCCTGGTATGGTTACTGTACTGGTAACTCCCCAAAAGAATCTGGATTGTGGTGAGGGAACAGAGAAAAAAGCTCATTTAGGACCTGCACTTACGAAGGGGGTAGGCAGCTGTATATCAGGGAGTAAACCTTCTGAGAATAAAAACAGCTGGAGCTTGTTAAGTACATTGCACAGGGGAAAGGATAATGTACTGGGAACTCCTCAGAAGAATCTGATTTGTGGTGAGGGGAGAGAGATAAAAGCTCATTTAGGAACGACTTGAACATGCTGCGTAGGTAGCTGTTTATCAGTAAATATCTCCACTGAGATTAAGAAAAGCAGTAACTTAATAAATTAAGTACTTCCTGGAATGGTTACTGTACTGGTAACTCCCCAAAAAAATCTGGATTGAGGTGAGGGAACAGAGAAAAAAGCTCAATTAGGACCTGCACTTACGAAGGGGGTAGGCAGCTGTATATCAGGGAGTAAACCTTCTGAGAATAAAAACCGCTGGAGCTTGTTAAGGTAATTTCACAGGGGAAAGGATAATGTACTGGGAACTCCTCAGAAGAATCTGATTTGCGGTGCGGGGAGAGAGATAAAAGCTCATTTAGGAACGACATGAACATGCTGCACAGGTAGCTGTTTATCAGTAAATATCTCCACTGAGATTAAGAAAAGCAGTAGCTTAATAAATTAAGTACGTCCTGGTATGGTTACTGTACTGGTAACTCCGCAAAAGAATCTGGATTGTGGTGAGGGAACAGAGAAAAAAGCTCATTTAGGACGTGCAATTACGAAGGGGGTAGGCAGCTGTATATCAGTGAGGAAACCTTCTGAGAATAAAAACAGCTGGAGTTTGTTAAGGTAATTACACAGGGGAAAGGATAATGTACTGGGAACTCCTCAGAAGAATCTGATTTTTGGTGAGGGGAGAGAGATAAAACCTCACTTAAGAACGACATGAACATGCTGCATGGGTAGCTGATTATCAGTAAATATCTACACTGAGATTAAGAAAAGCAGTAGCTTAATGAATTAAGTACTTCCTGGTATGATTACTGTACTGGGAACTCCCCAAAAGAATCTGGATTGTGGTGAGGAAACAGAGAAAAAAGCTCATTTAGGACTTGCACTTTGGAAGGGTGTAGGCAGCTGTATATCTGGGAGTTAAATTTCTGAGAATAAAAACCGCTGGAGCTTGTTAAGGTAATTACACAGCGGAAAGGATAATATACTGGGAACTCCTCAGAAGAATCTGATTTGTGGTGAGGGGAAAGAGATAAAAGCTCATTTAGGAACGACATTAAAATGCTGCGTAGGTAGCTGTTTATCAGTAAATATCTCCACTGAGATTAAGAAATGCAATAGCTTAATAAATTAAGTACTTCCTGGTATGGTTACTGTACTGGTAACTCCCCAAAAGAATCTGGATTGTGGTGAGGGATCAGAGAAAAAAGCTCATTTAGGACCTGCACTTACGAAGGGGGTAGGCAGCTGTATATCAGGGAGTATCCCTTCTGAGAATAAAAACAGCTGGAGCTTGTTAAGGTAATTACACAGGGGAAAGGATAATGTACTGGGAACTCCTCAGAAGAATCTGATTTGTGGTGAGGGGAGAGAGATAAAAGCTCATTTATGACCTGAACTTACGTAGGGGTTAGGTAGGTGTATATCAGGGAGTAAACCTTCTGAGAATAAAAACAGCTGGAGCTTGTTAAGGTAATTACACAGGGGAAAGGGTAATGTACTGGGAACTCCTCAGAAGAATCTGATTTGTGGTGAGGGGAGAGAGATAAAAGCTCATTTAGGGACGACATGAACATGCTGCGTAGGTAGCTGTTTGTCAGTAAATATCTCCACTGAGATTAAAAAAAGCAGTAGCTTAATAAATTAAGTACTTCCTGGTATGGTTACTGTACTGGTAACTCCCCAAAAGAATCTGGATTTTGGTGAGGGAACAGAGAAAAAAGCTCATTTAGGACCTGCACTTACGAAGGGGGTAGGAAGCTGTATATCAATGGAGTATCACTTCTGAGAATAAAAACAGCTGGAGCTTGTTAAGGTAATTACACAGGGGAAAGTATAATGTACTGGGAACTCCTCAGAAGAATCAGATTTTTGGTGAGGGGAGAGAGATATGAGCTCATTTAGGAACGACATGAAAATGCTGCATAGGTAGCTGTTTATCAGTAAATATCTCCACTGAGATAATGAAAAGCAGTAGCTTAATAAATTAAGTACTTCCTGGTATGGTTACTGTACTGGTAACTCCCGAAAAGAATCTGGATTGTGGTGAGGGAACAGAGAATAAAGCTCATTTAAGACCTGCACTTACGAAGGGGGTAGGCAGCTGTATATCAGGGAGTATCCCTTCTGAGAATAAAAACAGCTGGAGCTTGTTAAGGTAATTACACAGGGGAAAGCATAATGTACTGGGAACTCCTCGGAAGAATCTGATTTGTGGTGAGGGGAGAGAGATAAAAGCTCATTTATGAACGACATGAAAATGCTGCGTGGTAGCTGTTTATCAGTAAATATCTCCACTGAGATTAAGAAAAGCAGTAGCTTAATAAATTAAGTACTGCCTGGTATGGTTACGGTACTGGTAACTTCCCAATTGAATCTGGATTGTGGTGAGGGAACAGAGAAAAAAGCTCATTTAGGACCTGCACTTACGAAGTGGGTAGGCAGCTGTATATAATGGAGTAAACCTTCTGAGAATAAAAAGAGCTGGAGCTTGTTAAGGTAATTACACAGGGGAAAGGATAATGTACTGGGAACTCCTCAGAAGAATCTGATTTCTGGTGAGGGGAGAGAGATAAAAGCTCATTTAGGGACGACATGAACATGCTGCGTAGGTAGCTGTTTATCAGTAAATATCTCCACTGAGAATAAGAAAAGCAGTAGCTTAATAAATTAAGTACTTCCTGGTTTGGTTACTGTACTGCTAACTCCCCAAAAGAATCTGGATTGTAGTGAGGGAACAGAGAAAAATGTTCATTTAGGACCTGACTTACGAAGGGGGTAGGCAGCTGTATATCCGGGAGTATCCCTTCTGAGAATAAAAACAGCTGGAGCTTGTTAAGGTAATTACACAGGGGAAAGGATAATTTACTGGGAACTCCTCAGAAGAATCTGATTTGTGGTGAGGGGAGAGAGATAAAAGCTCATTTAGGACCTGAACTTACGAAGGGGTTAGGCAGGCGTATATCAGGGAGTAAACCTTCTGAGAATAAAAACAGCTGGAGCTTGTTAAGGTAATTAGACAGGGGAAAGGATAATGTACTGGGAACTCCTCAGAAGAATCTGATTTGTGTTGAGGGGAGAGAGATAAAAGCTCATTTAGGGACGACATGCACATGCTGCGTAGGTTGCTCTTTATCAGTAAATATCTCCACTGAGATTAAGAAAAGCATTAGCTTAATAAATTAAGTACTTCCTGGTATGGTTACTGTACTGGTAACTCCCCAAAAGAATCTGGATTGTGGTGAGGGAACAGAGAAAAAAGTTCATTTAGGACCTGCACTTACGAAGGTGGTAGGCAGCTGTATATCTGGGAGTTAAACTTCTGAGAATAAAAACCGCTGGAGCTTGTTAAGTTAATTACACAGGGAAAAGGATAATGTACTGGGAACTCCTCAGAAGAATCTGATTTTTGGTGAGGGGAGAGAGATAAAAGCTCATTTAGTTACATGAACATGTTGCGTAGGTAGCTGTTTATCAGTAAATATCTCCACTGAGATTAAGAAATGCAGTAGCTTAATAAATTAAGTACTTCCTGGTATGGTTACTGTACTGGTAACTCCCCAAAAAAATCTGGATTGAGGTGAGGGAACAGAGAAAAAAGCTCAATTAGGACCTGCACTTACGAAGGGGGTAGGCAGCTGTATATCAGGGAGTAAACCTTCTGAGAATAAAAACCGCTGGAGCTTGTTAAGGTAATTTCACAGGGGAAAGGATAATGTACTGTGAACTCCTCAGAAGAATCTGATTTGCGGTGATGGGAGAGAGATAAAAGCTCATTTAGGAACGACATGAACATGCTGCACAGGTAGCTGTTTATCAGTAAATATCTCCACTGAGATTAAGAAAAGCAGTAGCTTAATGAATTAAGTACTTCCTGGTAAGATTACTGTACTGGGAACTCCCCAAAAGAATCTGGATTGTGGTGAGGAAACAGAGAAAAAAGCTCATTTAGGACTTGCACTTTGGAAGGGGGTAGGCAGGTGTATATCAGGGAGTATCCTTTCTGAGAATAAAAAGAGCTGGAGCTTGTTAAGGTAATTACACAGGGGAAAGGATAATATACGGGGAACTCCTCAGAAGAATCTGATTTGTGGTGAGGGGCGAGAGAAAAAAGCTCATTTAGGAACGACATGAAAATGCTGCATAGGTAGCTGTTTATCAGTAAATATCTCCAATGAGATTAAGAAAAGCAGTAGCTTAATAAATTAAGTACTTCCTGGTATGGTTTCTGTAGTGGTTACTCCCCAAAAGAATCTGGATTGTGGTGAGGGAACATAGAAAAAAGCTCATTTAGGGCCTGCACTTACGAAGGGGGTAGGCAGCTGTATATCAGGGAGAATCCCTTCTGAGAATAAAAACAGCTGGAGCTTTTTAAGGTAATTACACAGGGGAAAGGATAATGTACTGGGAACTCCTCAGAAGAATCTGATTTGTGGTGAGGGGAGAGAGATAAAAGCTCATACAGGAACGACATGAACATGCTACGTAGTTAGCTGTTTATCAGTAAATATCTCCACTGAGATTAAGAAAAGCAGTCGCTTAATAAATTAAGTACTTCCTGGTATGGTTACTGTACTGGTAACTCCCCAAAAGAATCTGGATTGTGGTGAGGGAACAGAGAAAAAAGCTCATTTAGGACCTGCACTTACGAAGGGGGGGGGGCAGCTGTATATCAGGGATTACCCCTTCTGAGAATAAAAACAGCTGTAGCTTGTTAAGGTAATTACACAGGGGAAAGGATAATGTACTGGGAACTCCTCAGAAGAATCTGATTTGTGGTGAGGGGAGAGAGATAAAAGCTCATTAAGAACGACATGAAAATGCTGCATAGGCAGCTGTTTATTAGTAAATATCTCCACTGAGATTAAGAAAAGCGGTAGCTTAATCAATTAAGTACTTCGTGGTATGTTTACTGTACTGGTAACTCCCCAAAAGAATCTGGATTGTGGTGAGGGAACAGAGAAAAAAGCTCATTTAGGACCTGCACTTACGAAGGGGGTAGGCAGATGTATATCAGGGAGTAAACCTTCTGAGAATAAAAACAGCTGGAGCTTGTTAAGGTAATTACACAGGGGAAAGGATAATGTACTGGGAACTCCTCAGAAGAATCTGATTTTTGGTGAGGGGAGAGAGATAAAAGCTCATTTAGTTACATGAACATGTTGCGTATGTAGCTGTTTATCAGTAAATATCTCCACTGAGATTAAGAAATGCAGTAGCTTAATAAATTAAGTACTTCCTGGTATGGTTACTGTACTGGTAACTCCCCAAAAGAATCTGGATTGTGGTGAGGGAAGAGAGAAAAAAGCTCATTTTGGACCTGCACTTACGAAGGGGGTAGGCGCCTGTAAATCAGGGAGTAAACCACCTTCTGAGAATAAAAATAGCTGGAGCTTGTTAAGGTAATTACACAGGGGAAAGGATAATGTACTGGGAACTCCTCAGAAGAATCTGATTTGTGGTGAGGACAGAGAGATAAAAGCTCATTTAGGAACGACATGAACTTGCTGCGTAGGTAGCTGTTTATCAGTAAATATCTCCACTGAGATTAATAAAAGCAGTAGCTTAATAAATTAAGTACTTCCTGGTATGGTTACTGTACTGGTAACTCCCCAAAAGAATCTGGATTGTGGTGAGGGAACAGAGAAAAAACCTCATTTAGGACCTGCACTTACGAAGGGGGTAGGCAGCGGTATATCAGGGAGTAAACCTTCTGAGAATAAAAACAGCTGGAGCTTGTTAAGGTAATTTCACAGGGGAAAGGATAATGTACTGGGAACTCCTCAGAAGAATCTGATTTGCGGTGCGGGGAGAGAGATAAAAGCTCATTTAGGAACGACATGAACATGCTGCATATGTAGCTGTTTATCAGTAAATATCTCCACTGAGATTAAGAAAAGCAGTAGCTTAATAAATTAAGTACGTCCTGGTATGGTTACTGTACTGGTAACTCCGCAAAAGAATCTGGATTGTGGTGAGGGAACAGAGAAAAAAGCTCATTTAGGACGTGCACTTACGAAGGGGGTAGGCAGCTGTATATCAGTGAGGAAACCTTCTGAGAATAAAAACAGCTCTAGTTTGTTAAGGTAATTACACAGGGGAAAGGATAATGTACTGGGAACTCCTCAGAAGAATCTGATTTTTGGTGAGGGGAGAGAGATAAAACCTCACTTAAGAACGACATGAACATGCTGCATGGGTAGCTGATTATCAGTAAATATCTACACTGAGATTAAGAAAAGCAGTAGCTTAATGAATTATCTACTTCCTGGTATGGTTACTGTACTGGTAACTCCCCAAAAGAATCTGGATTGTGGTGAGGAAACAGAGAAAAAAGCTCATTTAGGACTTGCACTTTGGAAGGGGGTAGGCAGGTGTATAACAGGGAGTATCCCATCTGAGAATAAAAACAGCTGGAGCTTGTTAAGGTAATTACACAGGGGAAAGGATAATGTACTGGGAACTCCTCAGCAGAATCTGATTTGTGATGAGGGGAGAGAGATAAAAGCTCATTTAGGGACGAAATGAAAATGCTGCATAGGTAGCTGTTTATCAGTAAATATCTCCACTGAGATTAAGAAAAGCAGTAGCTTAATAAATTAAGTACTTCCTGGTATGGTTACTGTACTGGTAACTCCCCAAAAGAATCTGGATTGTGGTGAGGGAACAGAGAAAAAAGCTCATTTAGGACCTGCACTTACGAAGGGGGTAGGCAGCTGTATATCAGGGAGTAAACCTTCTGAGAATAAAAACAGCTGGAGCTTGTTAAGTACATTGCACAGGGGAAAGGATAATGTACTGGGAACTCCTCAGAAGAATCTGATTTGTGGTGAGGGGAGAGAGATAAAAGCTCATTTAGGAACGACTTGAACATGCTGCGTAGGTAGCTGTTTATCAGTAAATATCTCCACTGAGATTAAGAAAAGCAGTAACTTAATAAATTAAGTACTTCCTGGAATGGTTACTGTACTGGTAACTCCCCAAAAAAATCTGGATTGAGGTGAGGGAACAGAGAAAAAAGCTCAATTAGGACCTGCACTTACGAAGGGGGTAGGCAGCTGTATATCAGGGAGTAAACCTTCTGAGAATAAAAACCGCTGGAGCTTGTTAAGGTAATTTCACAGGGGAAAGGATAATGTACTGGGAACTCCTCAGAAGAATCTGATTTGCGGTGCGGGGAGAGAGATAAAAGCTCATTTAGGAACGACATGAACATGCTGCACAGGTAGCTGTTTATCAGTAAATATCTCCACTGAGATTAAGAAAAGCAGTAGCTTAATAAATTAAGTACGTCCTGGTATGGTTACTGTACTGGTAACTCCGCAAAAGAATCTGGATTGTGGTGAGGGAACAGAGAAAAAAGCTCATTTAGGACGTGCAATTAGGAAGGGGGTAGGCAGCTGTATATCAGTGAGGAAACCTTCTGAGAATAAAAACAGCTGGAGTTTGTTAAGGTAATTACACAGGGGAAAGGATAATGTACTGGGAATTCCTCAGAAGAATCTGATTTTTGGTGAGGGGAGAGAGATAAAACCTCACTTAAGAACGACATGAACATGCTGCATGGGTAGCTGATTATCAGTAAATATCTACACTGAGATTAAGAAAAGCAGTAGCTTAATGAATTAAGTACTTCCTGGTATGATTACTGTACTGGGAACTCCCCAAAAGAATCTGGATTGTGGTGAGGAAACAGAGAAAAAAGCTCATTTAGGACTTGCACTTTTGAAGGGGGTAGGCAGGTGTATATCAGGGAGTATCCTTTCTGAGAATAAAAACAGCTGGAGCTTGTTAAGGTAATTACACAGGGGAAAGGATAATGTACTGGGAACTCCTCAGAAGAATCTGATTTGTGATGAGGGGAGAGAGATAAAAGCTCATTTAGGGACGAAATGAAAATGCTGCATAGGTAGCAGTTTATCAGTAAATATCTCCACTGAGATTAAGAAAAGCAGTAGCTTAATAAATTAAGTACTTCCTCGTATGGTTACTGTACTGGTAACTCCCCAAAAGAATCTGGATTGTGGTGAGGGAACAGAGAAAAAAGCTCATTTAGGACCTGCACTTACGAAGGGGGTAGGCAGCTGTATATCAGGGAGTAAACCTTCTGAGAATAAAAACAGCTGGAGCTTATTAAGTTCATTGCACAGGGGAAAAGATAATGTACTGGGAACTCCTCGGAAGAATCTGATTTGTGGTGAGGGGAGAGAGATAAAAGCTCATTTAGGAACGACATGAACATGCTGCGTAAGTAGCTGTTTATCAGTAAATATCTCCACTGAGATTAAGAAAAGCAGTAGCTTAATAAATTAAGTACTTCCTGGTGTGGTTACTGTACTGGTAACTCCCCAAAAGAATCTGGATTGTGGTGAGGGAACAGAGAAAAAAGCTAATTTAGGAAGTGCACTTACGAAGGGGGTAGGCAGCTGTATATCAGGGAGTATCCCTTCTGAGAATAAAAACAGCTGGAGCTTGTTAAGGTAATTACACAGGGGAAAGGATAATGTACTGGGAACTCCTCAGAAGAATCTGATTTGTGGTGAGGGGAGAGAGATAAAAGCTCATTTAGGGACGAAAAAAAAATGCTGCATAGGTACCTGTTTATCAGTAAATATCTCCACTGAGATTAAGAAAAGCAGTAGCTTAATAAATTAAGTACTTCCTGGTATGGTTACTGTACTGGTAACTCCCCAAAAGAATCTGGATTGTGGTGAGGGAACAGAGAAAAAAGCTCATTTAGGACCTGCACTTACGAAGGGGGTAGGCAGCTGTATATCAGGGAGTAAACCTTCAGAGAATAAAAAAAGCTGGAACTTGTTAAGTTCATTACACAGGGGAAAGGATAATGTACTGGGAACTCCTCAGAAGAATCTGATTTGTGGTGAGGGGAGAGAGATAAAAGCTCATTAAGAACGACTTGAACATGCTGCATAGGTAGCTGTTTATCAGTAAATATCTCCACTGAGATTAAGAAAAGCAGTAACTTAATAAATTAAGTACTTCCTGGAATGGTTACAGTACTGGTAACTCCCCAAAAAAATCTGGATTGTGGTGAGGGAACAGAGAAAAAAGCTCATTTAGGACCTGCACATACGAAGGGGGTAGGCAGCTGTATATCAGGGAGTAAATCTTCTGAAAATAAAAAGAGCTGGAGCTTGTTAAGGTAATTTCACAGGGGAAAGGATAATGTACTGTGAACTCCTCAGAAGAATCTGATTTGTGGTGAGGTGAGAGACATAAAAGCTCATTTAGGAACGACATGAACATGCTGCGTAAGTAGCTGTTTATCAGTAAATATCTCCACTGAGATTAAGAAAAGCAGTAGCTTAATAAATTAAGTACTTCCTGGTGTGGTTACTGTACTGGTAACTCCCCAAAAGAATCTGGATTGTGGTGAGGGAACAGAGAAAAAAGCTCATTTAGGACCTGCACTTACGAAGGGGGTAGGCAGCTGTATATCAGGGAATATCCCTTCTGAGAATAAAAACAGCAGGATCTTGGTAAGGTAATTACATAGGGGAAAGGATAATGTACTGGGAACTCCTCAGAAGAATCTGAATTTGGTGAGGGGAGAGAGATAAAAGCTCATTTAGGAACGACATGAACATGCTGCGTAGGTAGCTGTTTATCAGTAAATATCTCCACTGAGATTAAGAAATGCAATAGCTTAATAAATTAAGTACTTCCTGGTATGGTTACTGTACAGGAAACTCCCCAAAAGAATCTGGATTGTGGTGAGCGAACAGAGAAAAAAACCTCATTTAGGACCTGCATTTACGAAGGGGGTAGGCAGCTGTATATCAGGGAGTAAACCTTCTGAGAATAAAAACAGCTGGAGCTTGTTAAGGTAATTACACAGGGGAAAGGATAATGTACTGGGAACTCCTCAGAAGAATCTGATTTGTGGTGAGGGGAGAGAGATAAAACCTCATTTAAGAACGACATGAACATGCTGCGTAGGTACCTGTTTATCAATAAATATCTCCACTGAGATTAAGAAAAGCAGTAGCTTAATGAATTAAGTACTTCCTGGTATGGTTACTGTACTGGTAACTCCCGAAAAGAATCTGGATTGTGGTGAGGAAACAGAGAAAGAAGCTCATTTATGACCTGCACTTAGGAAGGAGGTAGGCAGGTGTATATCAGGGAGTATCCCTTCTGAGAATAAAAACAGCTGGAGCTTGTTAATGTAATTACACAGGGGAAAGGATAATGTACTGGGAACTCCGCAGAAGAATCTGATTTGTGGTGAGGGGAGCGAGATAAAAGCTCATTTAGGGACGACATGAAAATGCTGCATAGGTAGCTGTTTATCAGTAAATATCTCCACTGAGATTAAGAAAAGCAGTAGCTTAATAAATTAAGTAGTTCCTGGTATGGTTACTGTACTGGTAACTCCCCAAAAGAATCTGGATTGTGGTGAGGGAATAGAGAAAAAAGCTTATTTAGGACCTGCACTTACGAAGGGGGTAGGCAGCTGTATATCAGGGAGTAAACCTTCTGAGAATAAAAACAGGTGGAGCTTGTTAAGTTCATTACACAGGGGAAAGGATAATGTACTGGGAACTCCTCAGAAGAATCTGATTTGTGGTGAGGGGAGAGAGATAAAGCTCATTTAGGAACGACATGATCATGCTGCATAGGTAGCTGTTTATCAGTAAATATCTTCACTGAGATTAAGAAAAGCAGTAGCTTAATAAATTAAGTACTTCCTGGTATGGTTACTGTACTGGTAACTCCCCAAAAGAATCTGGATTTGGTGAGGGAACAGAGAAAAAAGCTCATTTATGTCCTGCACTTACGAAGGGGTAGGCAGCTGTGTATCAGGGAGTATCCCTTCTGAGAATAAAAACAGCAGGATCTTGGTAATGTAATTACACAGGGGAAAGGATAATGTACTGGGAACTCCTCAGAAGAATCTGAATTCGGTGAGGGGAGAGAGATAAAAGCTCATTTAGGAACGACATGAACATGCTGTGTGGGTAGCTGTTTATCAGTAAATATCTCCACTGAGATTAAGAAATGCAATAGCTTAATAAATTAAGGACTTCCTGGTATGGTTACTGTACTGGTAACTCCCCAAAAGAATCTGGATTGTGGTGAGGGATCAGAGAAAAAAGCTCATTTAGGACCTGCACTTACGAAGGGGGTAGGCAGCTGTATATAAGGGAGTAAACCTTCTGAGAAGAAAAACAGCTGGAGCCTGTTAAGGTAATTACACAGGGGAAAGGAAAATGTACTGGGAACTCCTCAGAAGAATCTGATTTGTGGTGAGGGGAGAGAAATAAAAGCTCATTTAGGACCTGCACTTAGGAAGGAGGTAGGCAGGTGTATATCAGGGAGTATCCCTTCTGAGAATAAAAACAGCTGGAGCCTGTTAAGGTAATTGCACAGGGGAAAGGATAATGTACTGGGAACTCCTCAGAAGAATCTGATTTGTGGTGAGGAGAGAGATAAAAGATCATTTAGGAACTACATGAACATGCTGCGTAGGTAGCTGTTTTTCAGTAAATATCTCCACTGAGATTAAGAAAAGCAGTAGCTTAATAAATTAAGTACTTCCTGGTATGGTTACTGTACTGCTAACTCCCCAAAAGAATCTGGATTGTGGTGAGGGAACAGAGAAAAAAGTTCATTTAGGACCTGCACTTACGAAGGGTGTAGGCAGCTGTATATCTGGGAGTTAAACTTCTGAGAATAAAAACCGCTGGAGCTTGTTAAGGTAATTACACAGCGGAAAGGATAATATACTGGGAACTCCTCAGAAGAATCTGATTTGTGGTGAGGGGAAAGAGATAAAAGCTCATTTAGGAACGGCATTAAAATGCTGCGTAGGTAGCTGTTTATCAGTAAATATCTCCACTGAGATTAAGAAATGCAATAGCTTAATAAATTAAGTACTTCCTGGTATGGTTACTGTACTGGTAACTCCACAAAAGAATCTGGATTGTGGTGAGGGATCAGAGAAAAAAGCTCATTTAGGACCTGCACTTACGAAGGGGGTAGGCAGCTGTATATCAGGGAGTATCGCTTCTGAGAATAAAAACAGCTGGAGCTTGTTAAGGTAATTACACAGGGGAAAGGATAATGTACTGGGAACTCCTCAGAAGAATCTGATTTGTGGTGAGGGGAGAGAGATAAAAGCTCATTTATGACCTGAACTTACGTAGGGGTTAGGTAGGTGTATATCAGGGAGTAAACCTTCTGAGAATAAAAACAGCTGGAGCTTGTTAAGGTAATTACACAGGGGAAAGGATAATGTACTGGGAACTCCTCAGAAGAATCTGATTTGTGGTGAGGGGAGAGAGATAAAAGCTCATTTAGGGACGACATGAACATGCTGCGTAGGTAGCTGTTTATCAGTAAATATCTCCACTGAGATTAAGAAAAGCAGTAGCTTAATAAATTAAGTACTTCCTGGTATGGGTACTGTACTGGTAACTCCCCAAAAGAATCTGGATTTTGGTGAGGGAACAGAGAATAAAGCTCATTTAGGACCTGCACTTACGAAGGGGGTAGGCAGTTGTATATCAGGGAGTATCCCTTCTGAGAATAAAAACAGCTGGAGCTTGTTAAGGTAATTACACAGGGGAAAGCATAATGTACTGGGAACTCCTCGGAAGAATCTGATTTGTGGTGAGGGGAGAGAGATAAAAGCTCATTTATGACCGACATGAAAATGCTGCGTGGTAGCTGTTTATCAGTAAATATCTCCACTGAGATTAAGAAAAGCAGTAGCTTAATAAATTAAGTACTGCCTGGTATGGTTACGGTACTGGTAACTTCCCAAAAGAATCTGGATTGTGGGGAGGGAACAGAGAAAAAAGCTCATTTAGGACCTGCACTTACAAAGGGGGTAGGCAGCTGTATATCAGGTAGTATCCCTTCTGAGAATAAAAATAGCTGGAGCTTGTTAAGGTAATTACACAGGGGAAAGGATAATGTACTGGAAACTCCTCAGAAGAATCTGATTTGTGGTGAGGGGAGAGAGATAAAAGCTCATTTAAGAACGACATGAAAATGCTGCCTAGGTAGCTGTTTATCAGTAAATATCTAAACTGAGATTAAGAAAAGCAGTAGCTTAATAAATTAAGTACTTCCTGGTATGGTTACTGTACTGGTAACTCCCCAATAGAATCTGGATTGTGGTGAGGGAACAGAGAAAAAAGCTCATTTAAGACCTGCACTTACGAAGGGGGTAGGCAGCTGTATATCAGGGAGTAAATCTTCTGAGAATAAAAAGAGCTGGAGCTTGGTAAGGTAATTACACAGGGGAAAGGATAATGTACTGGGAACTCCGCAGAAGAATCTGATTTGTGGTGAGGGGAGCGAGATAAAAGCTCATTTAGGGACGACATGAAAATGCTGCATTGGTAGCTGTTTATCAGTAAATATCTCCACTGAGATTAAGAAAAGCAGTAGCTTAATAAATTAAGTAGTTCCTGGTATGGTTACTGTACTGGTAACTCCCCAAAAGAATCTGGATTGTGGTGAGGGAATAGAGAAAAAAGCTCATTTAGGACCTGCACTTACGAAGGGGGTAGGCAGCTGTATATCAGGGAGTAAACCTTCTGAGAATAAAAACAGGTGGAGCTTGTTAAGTTCATTACACAGGGGAAAGGATAATGTACTGGGAACTCCTCAGAAGAATCTGATTTGTGGTGAGGGGAGAGAGATAAAGCTCATTTAGGAACGACATGAACATGCTGCATAGGTAGCTGTTTATCAGTAAATATCTTCACTGAGATTAAGAAAAGCAGTAGCTTAATAAATTAAGTACTTCCTGGTATGGTTACTGTACTGGTAACTCCCCAAAAGAATCTGGATTGTGGTGAGGGAACAGAGAAAAAAGCTCATTTATGTCCTGCACTTACGAAGGGGTAGGCAGCTGTGTATCAGGGAGTATCCCTTCTGAGAATAAAAACAGCAGGATCTTGGTAATGTAATTACACAGGGGAAAGGATAATGTACTGGGAACTCCTCAGAAGAATCTGAATTCGGTGAGGGGAGAGAGAAAAAAGCTCATTTAGGAACGACATGAACATGCTGTGTGGGTAGCTGTTTATCAGTAAATATCTCCACTGAGATTAAGAAATGCAATAGCTTAATAAATTAAGTACTTCCTGGTATGGTTACTGTACTGGTAACTCCCCAAAAGAATCTGGATTGTGGTGAGGGATCAGAGAAAAAAGCTCATTTAGGACCTGCACTTACGAAGGGGGTAGGCAGCTGTATATAAGGGAGTAAACCTTCTGAGAAGAAAAACAGCTGGAGCCTGTTAAGGTAATTACACAGGGGAAAGGAAAATGTACTGGGAACTCCTCAGAAGAATCTGATTTGTGGTGAGGGGAGAGAAATAAAAGCTCATTTAGGACCTGCACTTAGGAAGGAGGTAGGCAAGTGTATATCAGGGAGTATCCCTTCTGAGAATAAAAACAGCTGGAGCCTGTTAAGGTAATTGCACAGGGGAAAGGATAATGTACTGGGAACTCCTCAGAAGAATCTGATTTGTGGTGAGGGGAGAGAGATAAAAGATCATTTAGGAACTACATGAACATGCTGCGTAGGTAGCTGTTTTTCAGTAAATATCTCCACTGAGATTAAGAAAAGCAGTAGCTTAATAAATTAAGTACTTCCTGGTATGGTTACTGTACTGCTAACTCCCCAAAAGAATCTGGATTGTGGTGAGGGAACAGAGAAAAAAGTTCATTTAGGACCTGCACTTACGAAGGGTGTAGGCAGCTGTATATCTGGGAGTTAAACTTCTGAGAATAAAAACCGCTGGAGCTTGTTAAGGTAATTACACAGCGGAAAGGATAATATACTGGGAACTCCTCAGAAGAATCTGATTTGTGGTGAGGGGAAAGAGATAAAAGCTCATTTAGGAACGGCATTAAAATGCTGCGTAGGTAGCTGTTTATCAGTAAATATCTCCACTGAGATTAAGAAATGCAATAGCTTAATAAATTAAGTACTTCCTGGTATGGTTACTGTACTGGTAACTCCACAAAAGAATCTGGATTGTGGTGAGGGATCAGAGAAAAAAGCTCATTTAGGACCTGCACTTACGAAGGGGGTAGGCAGCTGTATATCAGGGAGTATCCCTTCTGAGAATAAAAACAGCTGGAGCTTGTTAAGGTAATTACACAGGGGAAAGGATAATGTACTGGGAACTCCTCAGAAGAATCTGATTTGTGGTGAGGGGAGAGAGATAAAAGCTCATTTATGACCTGAACTTACGTAGGGGTTAGGTAGGTGTATATCAGGGAGTAAACCTTCTGAGAATAAAAACAGCTGGAGCTTGTTAAGGTAATTACACAGGGGAAAGGATAATGTACTGGGAACTCCTCAGAAGAATCTGATTTGTGGTGAGGGGAGAGAGATAAAAGCTCATTTAGGGACGACATGAACATGCTGCGTAGGTAGCTGTTTATCAGTAAATATCTCCACTGAGATTAAGAAAAGCAGTAGCGTAATAAATTAAGTACTTCCTGGTATGGGTACTGTACTGGTAACTCCCCAAAAGAATCTGGATTTTGGTGAGGGAACAGGGAATAAAGCTCATTTAGGACCTGCACTTACGAAGGGGGTAGGCAGTTGTATATCAGGGAGTATCCCTTCTGAGAATAAAAACAGCTGGAGCTTGTTAAGGTAATTACACAGGGGAAAGCATAATGTACTGGGAACTCCTCGGAAGAATCTGATTTGTGGTGAGGGGAGAGAGATAAAAGCTCATTTATGACCGACATGAAAATGCTGCGTGGTAGCTGTTTATCAGTAAATATCTCCACTGAGATTAAGAAAAGCAGTAGCTTAATAAATTAAGTACTGCCTGGTATGGTTACGGTACTGGTAACTTCCCAAAAGAATCTGGATTGTGGCGAGGGAACAGAGAAAAAAGCTCATTTAGGACCTGCACTTACAAAGGGGGTAGGCAGCTGTATATCAGGTAGTATCCCTTCTGAGAATAAAAACAGCTGGAGCTTGTTAAGGTAATTACACAGGGGAAAGGATAATGTACTGGAAACTCCTCAGAAGAATCTGATTTGTGGTGAGGGGAGAGAGATAAAAGCTCATTTAAGAACGACATGAAAATGCTGCCTAGGTAGCTGTTTATCAGTAAATATCTAAACTGAGATTAAGAAAAGCAGTAGCTTAATAAATTAAGTACTTCCTGGTATGGTTACTGTACTGGTAACTCCCCAATAGAATCTGGATTGTGGTGAGGGAACAGAGAAAAAAGCTCATTTAAGACCTGCACTTACGAAGGGGGTAGGCAGCTGTATATCAGGGAGTAAACCTTCTGAGAATAAAAAGAGCTGGAGCTTGTTAAGGTAATTACACAGGGGAAAGGATAATGTACTGGGAACTCCTCAGAAGAATCTGATTTGTGGTGAGGGGAGAGAGATAAAAGCTCATTTAGGGACGACATGAACATGCTGCGTAGGTAGCTGTTTATCAGTAAATATCTCCACTGAGATTAAGAAAAGCAGTAGCTTAATAAATTAAGTACTTCCTGGTATGGTTACGGTACTGCTAACTCCCCAAAAGAATCTGGATTGTAGTGAGGGAACAGAGAAAAATGTTCATTTAGGACCTGACTTACGAAGGGGGTAGGCAGCTGTATATCCGGGAGTATCCCTTCTGAGAATAAAAACAGCTGGAGCTTGTTAAGGTAATTACACAGGGGAAAGGATAATTTACTGGGAACTCCTCAGAAGAATCTGATTTGTGGTGAGGGGAGAGAGATAAAAGCTCATTTAGGACCTGCACTTAGGAAGGAGGTAGGCAGGTGTATATCAGGGAGTATCCCTTCTGAGAATAAAAACAGCTGGAGCCTGTTAAGGTAATTACACAGGGGAAAGGATAATGTACTGGGAACTCCTCAGAAGAATATGATTTGTGGTGAGGGGAGAGAGATAAAAGTTCATTTAGGAACGACATGAACATGCTGCGTAGGTAGCTGTTTTTCAGTAAATATCTCCACTGAGATTAAGAAAAGCAGTAGCTTAATAAATTAAGTACTTCCTGGTATGGTTACTGTACTGCTAACTCCCCAAAAGAATCTGGATTGTGGTGAGGGAACAGAGAAAAAAGTTCATTTAGGACCTGCACTTACGAAGGGTGTAGGCAGCTGTATATCTGGGAGTTAAACTTCTGAGAATAAAAACCGCTGGAGCTTGTTAAGGTAATTACACAGCGGAAAGGATAATATACTGGGAACTTCTCAGAAGAATCTGATTTGTGGTGAGGGAAAGAGATAAAAGCTCATTTAGGAACGACATTAAAATGCTGCATATGGAGCTGTTTATCAGTAAAAATCTCCACTGAGATTAAGAAAAGCAGTAGCTTAATAAGTTAAGAACTTCCTGGTATGGTTACTTTATTGGTAACTCCCCAAAGAATCTGGATTATGGTGAGGGAACAGAGAAAAAAGCTCATTTAGGACATGACTTACGAAGGGGGTGGCAGCTGTATATCAGGGAGTATCCCTTCTGAGAATAAAAACAGCTGGAGCTTGTTAAGGTAATTACACAGGGGAAAGGATAATGTACTGGGAACTCCTCAGAAGAATCTGATTTGTGGTGAGGGGAGAGAGATAAAAGCTCATTTATGACCTGAACTAACGTAGGGGTTAGGTAGGTGTATATCAGGGAGTAAACCTTCTGAGAATAAAAACAGCTGGAGCTTGTTAAGGTAATTACACAGGGGAAAGGATAATGTACTGGGAACTCCTCAGAAGAATCTGATTTGTGGTGAGGGGAGAGAGATAAAGCTCATTTAGGGACGACATGAACATGCTGCGTAGGTAGCTGTTTATCAGTAAATATCTCCACTGAGATTAAAAAAAGCAGTAGCTTAATAAAATTAAGTACTTCCTGGTATGGTTACTGTACTGTTAACTCCCCAAAAGAATCTGGATTTTGGTGAGGGAACAGAGAAAAAAGCTCATTTAGGACCTGCACTTACGAAGGGGGTAGGAAGCTGTATATCAATGGAGTATCACTTCTGAGAATAAAAACAGCTGGAGCTTGTTAAGGTAATTACACAGGGGAAAGTATAATGTACTGGGAACTCCTCAGAAGAATCTGATTTTTGGTGAGGGGAGAGAGATATGAGCTCATTTAGGAACGACATGAAAATGCTGCATAGGTAGCTGTTTATCAGTAAATATCTCCACTGAGATAATGAAAAGCAGTAGCTTAATAAATTAAGTAATTCCTGGTATGGTTACTGTACTGGTAACTCCCGAAAAGAATCTGGATTGTGGTGAGGGAACAGAGAATAAAGCTCATTTAGGACCTGCACTTACGAAGGGGGTAGGCAGCTGTATATCAGGGAGTATCCCTTCTGAGAATAAAAACAGCTGGAGCTTGTTAAGGTAATTACACAGGGGAAAGCATATTGTACTGGGAACTCCTCGGAAGAATCTGATTTGTGGTGAGGGGAGAGAGATAAAAGCTCATTTATGAACGACATGAAAATGCTGCGTGGTAGCTGTTTATCAGTAAATATCTCCACTGAGATTAAGAAAAGTAGTAGCTTAATAAATTAAGTACTGCCTGGTATGGTTACGGTACTGGTAACTTCCAAAAGAATCTGGATTGTGGGGAGGGAACAGAGAAAAAAGCTCATTTAGGACCTGCACTTACAAAGGGGGTAGGCAGCTGTATATCAGGTAGTATTCCTTCTGAGAATAAAAACAGCTGGAGCTTCTTAAGGTAATTACACAGGGGAAAGGATAATGTACTGGAAACTCCTCAGAAGAATCTGATTTGTGGTGAGGGGAGAGAGATAAAAGCTCATTTAGGAACGACATGAAAATGCTGCCTAGGTAGCTGTTTATCAGTAAATATCTAAACTGAGATTAAGAAAAGCAGTAGCTTAATAACTTAAGTACTTCCTGGTATGGTTACTGTACTGGTAACTCCCCAATAGAATCTGGATTGTGGTGAGGGATCAGAGAAAAAAGCTCATTTAGGACCTGCACTTACGAAGGGGGTAGGCAGCTGTATATAAGGGAGTAAACCTTCTGAGAAGAAAAACAGCTGGAGCCTGTTAAGGTAATTACACAGGGGAAAGGAAATGTACTGGGAACTCCTCAGAAGAATCTGATTTGTGGTGAGGGGAGAGAAATAAAAGCTCATTTAGGACCTGCACTTAGGAAGGAGGTAGGCAGGTGTATATCAGGGAGTATCCCTTCTGAGAATAAAAACAGCTGGAGCCTGTTAAGGTAATTGCACAGGGGAAAGGATAATGTACTGGGAACTCCTCAGAAGAATCTGATTTGTGGTGAGGGGAGAGAGATAAAAGATCATTTAGGAACTACATGAACATGCTGCGTAGGTAGCTGTTTTTCAGTAAATATCTCCACTGAGATTAAGAAAAGCAGTAGCTTAATAAATTAAGTACTTCCTGGTATGGTTACTGTACTGCTAACTCCCCAAAAGAATCTGGATTGTGGTGAGGGAACAGAGAAAAAAGTTCATTTAGGACCTGCACTTTCGAAGGGTGTAGGCAGCTGTATATCTGGGAGTTAAACTTCTGAGAATAAAAACCGCTGGAGCTTGTTAAGGTAATTACACAGCGGAAAGGATAATATACTGGGAACTCCTCAGAAGAATCTGATTTGTGGTGAGGGGAAAGAGATAAAAGCTCATTTAGGAACGGCATTAAAATGCTGCGTAGGTAGCTGTTTATCAGTAAATGTCTCCACTGAGATTAAGAAATGCAATAGCTTAATAAATTAAGTACTTCCTGGTATGGTTACTGTACTGGTAACTCCACAAAAGAATCTGGATGTGGTGAGGGATCAGAGAAAAAAGCTCATTTAGGACCTGCACTTACGAAGGGGGTAGGCAGCTGTATATCAGGGAGTAAACCTTCTGAGAATAAAAACAGCTGGAGCTTTTTAAGGTAATTACACAGGGAAAGGATAATGTACTGGGAACTCCTCAGAAGAATCTGATTTGTGGTGAGGGGAGAGAGATAAAAGCTCATTTATGACCTGAACTTACGTAGGGGTTAGGTAGGTGTATATCAGGGAGTAAACCTTCTGAGAATAAAAACAGCTGGAGCTTGTTAAGGTAATTACACAGGGGAAAGGATAATGTACTGGGAACTCCTCAGAAGAATCTGATTTGTGGTGAGGGGAGAGAGATAAAAGCTCATTTAGGGACGACATGAACATGCTGCGTAGGTAGCTGTTTATCAGTAAATATCTCCACTGAGATTAAGAAAAGCAGTAGCTTAATAAATTAAGTACTTCCTGGTATGGGTACTGTACTGGTAACTCCCCAAAAGAATCTGGATTTTGGTGAGGGAACAGAGAATAAAGCTCATTTAGGACCTGCACTTACGAAGGGGGTAGGCAGTTGTATATCAGGAGTATCCCTTCTGAGAATAAAAACAGCTGGAGCTTGTTAAGGTAATTACACAGGGGAAAGCATAATGTACTGGGAACTCCTCGGAAGAATCTGATTTGTGGTGAGGGGAGAGAGATAAAAGCTCATTTATGACCGACATGAAAATGCTGCGTGGTAGCTGTTTATCAGTAAATATCTCCACTGAGATTAAGAAAAGCAGTAGCTTAATAAATTAAGTACTGCCTGGTATGGTTACGGTACTGGTAACTTCCCAAAAGAATCTGGATTGTGGGGAGGGAACAGAGAAAAAAGCTCATTTAGGACCTGCACTTACAAAGGGGGTAGGCAGCTGTATATCAGGTAGTATCCCTTCTGAGAATAAAAACAGCTGGAGCTTGTTAAGGTAATTACACAGGGGAAAGGATAATGTACTGGAAACTCCTCAGAAGAATCTGATTTGTGGTGAGGGGAGAGAGATAAAAGCTCATTTAAGAACGACATGAAAATGCTGCGTAGGTAGCTGTTTATCAGTAAATATCTCCACTGAGATTAAGAAAAGCAGTAGCTTAATAAATTAAGTACTTCCTGGTATGGTTACTGTACTGGTAACTCCCCAATAGAATCTGGATTGTGGTGAGGGAACAGAGAAAAAAGCTCATTTAAGACCTGCACTTACGAAGGGGGTAGGCAGCTGTATATCAGGGAGTAAACCTTCTGAGAATAAAAAGAGCTGGAGCTTTTTAAGGTAATTACACAGGGGAAAGGATAATGTACTGGGAACTCCTCAGAAGAATATGATTTGTGGTGAGGGGAGAGAGATAAAAGCTCATTTAGGGACGACATGAACATGCTGCGTAGGTAGCTGTTTATCAGTAAATATCTCCACTGAGATTAAGAAAAGCAGTAGCTTAATAAATTAAGTACTTCCTGGTATGGTTACGGTACTGCTAACTCCCCAAAAGAATCTGGATTGTAGTGAGGGAACAGAGAAAAATGTTCATTTAGGACCTGACTTACGAAGGGGGTAGGCAGCTGTATATCCGGGAGTATCCCTTCTGAGAATAAAAACAGCTGGAGCTTGTTAAGGTAATTACACAGGGGAAAGGATAATTTACTGGGAACTCCTCAGAAGAATCTGATTTGTGGTGAGGGGAGAGAGATAAAAGCTCATTTAGGACCTGCACTTAGGAAGGAGGTAGGCAGGTGTATATCAGGGAGTATCCCTTCTGAGAATAAAAACAGCTGGAGCCTGTTAAGGTAATTACACAGGGGAAAGGATAATGTACTGGGAACTCCTCAGAAGAATATGATTTGTGGTGAGGGGAGAGAGATAAAAGTTCATTTAGGAACGACATGAACATGCTGCGTAGGTAGCTGTTTTTCAGTAAATATCTCCACTGAGATTAAGAAAAGCAGTAGCTTAATAAATTAAGTACTTCCTGGTATGGTTACTGTACTGCTAACTCCCCAAAAGAATCTGGATTGTGGTGAGGGAACAGAGAAAAAAGTTCATTTAGGACCTGCACTTACGAAGGGTGTAGGCAGCTGTATATCTGGGAGTTAAACTTCTGAGAATAAAAACCGCTGGAGCTTGTTAAGGTAATTACACAGCGGAAAGGATAATATACTGGGAACTTCTCAGAAGAATCTGATTTGTGGTGAGGGGAAAGAGATAAAAGCTCATTTAGGAACGACATTAAAATGCTGCATATGGAGCTGTTTATCAGTAAAAATCTCCACTGAGATTAAGAAAAGCAGTAGCTTAATAAGTTAAGAACTTCCTGGTATGGTTACTTTATTGGTAACTCCCCAAAAGAATCTGGATTATGGTGAGGGAACAGAGAAAAAAGCTCATTTAGGACCTGACTTACGAAGGGGGTGGCAGCTGTATATCAGGGAGTATCCCTTCTGAGAATAAAAACAGCTGGAGCTTGTTAAGGTAATTACACAGGGGAAAGGATAATGTACTGGGAACTCCTCAGAAGAATCTGATTTGTGGTGAGGGGAGAGAGATAAAAGCTCATTTATGACCTGAACTAACGTAGGGGTTAGGTAGGTGTATATCAGGGAGTAAACCTTCTGAGAATAAAAACAGCTGGAGCTTGTTAAGGTAATTACACAGGGGAAAGGATAATGTACTGGGAACTCCTCAGAAGAATCTGATTTGTGGTGAGGGGAGAGAGATAAAAGCTCATTTAGGGACGACATGAACATGCTGCGTAGGTAGCTGTTTATCAGTAAATATCTCCACTGAGATTAAAAAAAGCAGTAGCTTAATAAATTAAGTACTTCCTGGTATGGTTACTGTACTGGTAACTCCCCAAAAGAATCTGGATTTTGGTGAGGGAACAGAGAAAAAAGCTCATTTAGGACCTGCACTTACGAAGGGGGTAGGAAGCTGTATATCAAAGGAGTATCACTTCTGAGAATAAAAACAGCTGGAGCTTGTTAAGGTAATTACACAGGGGAAAGTATAATGTACTGGGAACTCCTCAGAAGAATCTGATTTTTGGTGAGGGGAGAGAGATATGAGCTCATTTAGGAACGACATGAAAATGCTGCATAGGTAGCTGTTTATCAGTAAATATCTCCACTGAGATAATGAAAAGCAGTAGCTTAATAAATTAAGTACTTCCTGGTATGGTTACTGTACTGGTAACTCCCGAAAAGAATCTGGATTGTGGTGAGGGAACAGAGAATAAAGCTCATTTAGGACCTGCACTTACGAAGGGGGTAGGCAGCTGTATATCAGGGAGTATCCCTTCTGAGAATAAAAACAGCTGGAGCTTGTTAAGGTAATTACACAGGGGAAAGCATAATGTACTGGGAACTCCTCGGAAGAATCTGATTTGTGGTGAGGGGAGAGAGATAAAAGCTCATTTATGAACGACATGAAAATGCTGCGTGGTAGCTGTTTATCAGTAAATATCTCCACTGAGATTAAGAAAAGTAGTAGCTTAATAAATTAAGTACTGCCTGGTATGGTTACGGTACTGGTAACTTCCCAAAAGAATCTGGATTGTGGGGAGGGAACAGAGAAAAAAGCTCATTTAGGACCTGCACTTACAAAGGGGGTAGGCAGCTGTATATCAGGTAGTATTCCTTCTGAGAATAAAAACAGCTGGAGCTTCTTAAGGTAATTACACAGGGGAAAGGATAATGTACTGGAAACTCCTCAGAAGAATCTGATTTGTGGTGAGGGGAGAGAGATAAAAGCTCATTTAGGAACGACATGAAAATGCTGCCTAGGTAGCTGTTTATCAGTAAATATCTAAACTGAGATTAAGAAAAGCAGTAGCTTAATAACTTAAGTACTTCCTGGTATGGGTACTGTACTGGTAACTCCCCAATAGAATCTGGATTGTGGTGAGGGAACAGAGAAAAAAGCTCATTTAGGACCTACACTTACGAAGGTGGTAGGCAGCTGTATATCAGGGAGTAAACCTTCTGAGAATAAAAAGAGCTGGCGCTTGTTAAGGTAATTACACAGGGGAAAGGATAATGTACTGGGAACTCCTCAGAAGAATCTGATTTGTGGTGAGGGGAGAGAGATAAAAGCTCATTTAGGGACGACATGAACATGCTGCGTAGGTAGCTGTTTATCAGTAAATATCTCCACTGAGAATAAGAAAAGCAGTAGCTTAATAAATTAAGTACTTCCTGGTTTGATTACTGTACTGCTAACTCCCCAAAAGAATCTGGATTGTAGTGAGGGAACAGAGAAAAATGTTCATTTAGGACCTGACTTACGAAGGGGGTAGGCAGCTGTATATCCGGGAGTATCCCTTCTGAGAATAAAAACAGCTGGAGCTTGTGAAGGTAATTACACAGGGGAAAGGATAATTTACTGGGAACTCCTCAGAAGAATCTGATTTGTGGTGAGGGGAGAGAGATAAAAGCTCATTTAGGACCTGAACTTACGAAGGGGTTAGGCAGGCGTATATCAGGGAGTAAACCTTCTGAGAATAAAAACAGCTGGAGCTTGTTAAGGTAATTACACAGGGGAAAGGATAATGTACTGGGAACTCCTCAGAAGAATCTGGTTTGTGTTGAGGGGAGAGAGATAAAAGCTCATTTAGGGACG
>NW_025956595.1:0-53992 GCF_023159225.1 Perognathus longimembris pacificus
GGAGAAGGCAAGCCCCCTGAGGGGCCTTCAGTCAGCTGCTCTGTGTGACCCTGGATGGGGTCAGCTGCACAGCTGAGGAAGGGAGGCTTTTAGGAAGCATTCAGCGTGGTGGGTAGAGTCCAGCTATGACCCAAACCTGGCTTCGCATCCAAGGGTTGCCGCACACTCACTGTGTGACACAGCCAGGTTGCGAGCCCCATTTTTCTCAACTGTACGGAGGGGCTTATGGGATAGTTCTTCATCCTAGGGGGGCTGTCTTGGGGATTCAAATTGCTGAAATAAATGTACAAAGGGGGGGGGCGCTGGGGATATGGCCTAGTGGCAAGAGAGCCTCGTCTACATGAGGCCCTGGGTTCGATTCCCCAGCACCACATACACAGAAAACAGCCGGAAGTGGCGCTGTGGCTCAAGTGGCAGAGTGCTAGCCTTGCGCAAAAGGAAGCCAGGGGACAGTGCTCAGGCCCTGAGTCCCAGGCCCAGGACTGGCCCAAACATACATACATACATACATACATACATACATACATACATACATAAATGTACAAAGGGGGTTGGTAAAGTACCCTGGACTTAAAAAAGAATAATTCAATTATCTGTCAAAATTTCTTCAGTAATTGTTGTTAGCAATATAGTTTAGTGATTATTAATCTAAAATTGGAAAGGCAAAGCACTTTTATCTAGCTCAAATTATGTGTGTTCTCTTCATTCTACATTTGGCCTTAATCACATTGAAACTGCTACAATAGTTTTGAGGTTTAAAGCATGTCTGCTGCCCTGTATTTAAATTTTTTAAGAGTAGTGGATGTTTTCCCATCCCTTTAGGATCATTCTTGATTTTGATACAAGACTACTAAGTCTGCATTATCTGGCCATATTAGTAGGTACTTGATTTTATTTTATTTTTTGCATTTATTTATTTTTTGCATTTCGGGCCATTTAAATTTCATTGCTTTCTTTGGTTTAATTATTTTCTTCCTGCAAGTCTTCAGAGCAAGAGAATAAAAAGAAACTTCATTGTTAAATTCTTAATTGGCTGGCATGCTTTACTGTTTTTTTTGCTGAGTGAATCCAAGGACAGAGATATAAATAATTGCCCCAAATAACAGTGCAGAGGATATTAGAACACTGCCTTAGCACAAGCTTCTCCCTTCTCAAAGATGGGTTGAAATTTGGATAGTTTTTTCATTAAATTCATATAGAATGCACTTGCTCATTTCAACCTACTCATGTTGGAATGAGTTTGGAAGATTCTATTTGAGAAGAGTTTGCAATAAAATTGTGTTCAGTTTGCATCTGCTAGTGCTTACACTTTTACTTAGACCCTATGTATATGCTCTGTTTTTACTCTTTCTTTAGTAGAAATTTTGAATTCAAGATTTTTAGGTGGTTTTTAAAGTACTAAGCAAACAAGCAATAAAAAGAACAGGATATACTAGCATCTTCTCTTTTTGCTTTAACTCAGTGCATTACTGATATTTGGATGTATGCAATGTATGCAAAGAAATTGGTTTTCACTGTTACTGCAGTTTTCCAGAACACCCTCTAGTCAGTAAGTGAATCAGATCAACATCCTATTCCATTTGTGAGTAAGCAGTGTGGAAAACAGGCTTGTATTGGAAAATGGTTATGCCATTATTAATATCAAGTGCAATTATGTTTCTAAGTTAAACTTGGGTGCTTTGTCAAAATAATGCTTGGGAAACATTTTGTTAAAATTGACTCAATATTTTTATTCATATAATAATAAAGATTGGCAGAATGAGGGCCCATTCTGCCCATTCTTCTTCACTACATAGAAATTATAAGAACTATAATTTATGGTACCAGCTCTTTAGAACCCATTTCATGAGTGTCAATGAATGTGGTAAAAGCTTTGTATTCATGATTTAATCAATTTCTTAAGGCCCCATCTCCTAATACTATAAAGAGGCAAGGAAGGGGGCTATGTTTCTCCTCCACATTAATTCTGGGAGAACACAGCAACCAGTCTCTAGTAGTGTCCAAGGAGCCTCATCACAGTCTTACCATGTCTAATTTGGGTATGTATAACCTCATAGGTGGTTATAAACATTAAATGAGATACTGAATGCAAAGCATGTAATGTAATACCTAAAAAGTAATTATACTCAACAAATGAAAATGATGAAGAAATTAGTAGATAATGAAGTAATCTGGCATGAGCATAATTCTAAAAGAAATACAAAAACACAATAACAATAGAGATCACTATGTACTAATGGCCCAAATGTGGTCCTTGCCAATGCAGCAATAATGGACCTCATAAATGAGAAACATTTGTGCCTGGAATGTGCCATTGTTCAGAGATGGGGATATTCTGTGACAGCATTCCTGTAGTCCTATGGGATCAGGCTAGAGATAGGACAGTGGAGAGAAGAAAGGCATGGGAGAAAGGGATGGAGACAATTTCAGATAAAGTATCACTTATACAACCAAGTTGAGATGAAGGGCCCTGGAAATGCCATCTGAGCTTCTGGTCCTGTGTAGGACACTCATTCACTATGGATATATGGGAGTACAACTTGACCTGCAGCCTTTCACAATATTCTCAAAACATCCTAAACACACCAGCCTGTCGTTATTTTGAAGTCCTCCATTATGAGAAATAAAAGAGCAAGCCAATGGGCCTCAAAAACCATACTGTCAAGCATTTATTCAGCACACAAATCTCTATGACATCACAACGTGATCCCTGAGAATTGTTTCCAATGGTGAGAGGCAACTCATAGAAGCCCATTTCATGTTTGGAGATCTCATCTTACACAGATACCTTTCTAGGCTCTTAATGCTCCTTTGACTGGATATTGTCTTATCTCCATCAATGAATGGAATGTTAGCTGTCAAGCAAGCCATGTGTGTGCTTTATATATGTGTATAACAAGAAAATTCTTCACACATAGCACTGTGTCAGCAATATCTATGGGAAGAGTTTCCTAGACTCAGAGTCCAGTAATTCTAAAGTTTAAATTCATGTGATATAATAGATGCTGAAGATGTACTTGTGTACATGACATGTTTGTGGTGCTGCATATCAGATGCTGGTTCCATGGCTGTAGGGAGAGACCAGCACTTTCTTGGGTCATCATGGAAGTACTTACTATAATCTTAGGATAAAGGCATTTCCTGGGCTGGACTCCATTGGGAGATCTGGCAATGCAGTTGTTAACCTTTTGCTTGAGTTTCAGATGGTGTCTTTGAATACTTATTCCAATGAATGATACCAGCAAACCCTGAAAACCCTGCAAACCCTGAAGGTCATATTCCATGGCAAAATGGGTTAACCAATATGATCATATAAATGATTGAAATGAGATAATTCTGTTATCAGGGTCACCACTAAATATAATCACAAGTATCCTTGTAAGCAGCCAGAAGGAGGTTTGCTTATAGAAGTGGGGAAGTCCATATGATGACAAAAGCTGAGAATGGAGTGTTGGGTCATGAAGATAAAGTAAGGGAGATATTATTCAGGGAACTCAAGGGACTACTCGGAATTGAAAACAGCAAGGAAACAGAGCCTCTGCTCCAAAGCCCCAACAGTTGTCATTTCAACCTAGTGGCTGTTACTTTGTATGGTCCATATGCAATTCTGTAAACAACTAGTATACCACTAGTATACACCACACTGATTCCTAAATCACACAAAGCTTGTGACCTTTCAACACAAAGAATTCAGTGTGAAAACACTACCATAAAACAAGTGATTATCAGTTTTTGTGTTCTACTTCTTTTGTATTCTCAGTTGGATCACATTCTTCCTCTTCCTTGGAAGCATTTAAACCTTAGAAATAGACTTCACTGGACCTACAAAATACCCCGAACTAGCTTCACCAAGAGTTGTGTCTCATCCTCCGGTGCCAGGACTTAACGTGTCCTAAATGAATAGTGATTCAGAGAGGTACAGTGCTTGTGCTTTGTATAATCACAATTGTACATTCCTGTTGCCACTGATTGTTGTCCTATATAGCTTCCTACATAACGAAACCAAAGTACTTTTCACAACAAGGAATGTTATGGATTCCTCTAGGGGATACCTTGAGCTGGGTCAAGAAGTAATACTGTGTAATGGCCTTTATAGGACTTGATAAGGTCAGTTTATATGAGAGTGTTGGTAGGCCCATGGTTACATATGGGTCCCATACATGAACATTAATAATTACTGATGACTATCACATTGCTACCTGATACACACATGCTATTCATATAAGGGCTATGGTCTTTTTGTTTAACTTTGTTTTCAAGGTGATGTATACAGGGGATAGAGTACCGACATAAAGTAGTAAGAAGATTTCTTGTTTTACTAATTACCCCCTCCCTCACTTTTCTCCCACCTGCCCCTCCCCACCAACTTGCCCTTCCCTAAGTTGCACAGTTAATTTTTAACATACTGTCTTGTATTACTATTGCATTGGTTCACCCTTTATCTCACCATTTTGAAGTTACCTTTCACTTACCTAATCAAATACACATGTATACAATTCCCAGGATACCAAAATCAAATACAGAAACAGGGAATAAACCATAGGAAAGAAAAAAACACAATTTTAAAATAAATATTTTTTAAAAACCACCTTTTGGGTTGGTTCCAGATTCTAGCTATGACAAATTGTGCTGTGATGAAAATTGTTGTGCTGGTGGCATTACTGTGATTTTGTTTGTGATCTTTTGGATAGATACCCAAAAGTGGGGTTGCTGGGTCATAGGGGAGTTCAATATTTAGCCTTCTGAGGAATCTCCATACTGCTTGCCAGAGTGGCTGAACCAGTTTACATTCCCATCAACAATGAAGTAGGGTTCCCTTTCAGTAGACGAATGGATCAGGAAAATGTGGTAGATATACACAATGGAATTTTATGCCTCTGTCAGAAAGAATGACATTGCCCTATTTGTAAGGAAATGGAAGGACTTGGAAAAAATTATACTAAGTGAAGTGAGCCAGATCCAAAGAAACATGGACTCTATGGTCTCCTTTATTGGGAATAATTAGTACAGGTTTAGGCAAGTCATAGCAGAGCATCACAAGAGCCCAATAGCTATACCCTTATGATCACATAAGATGATGCTAACTGAAATGAACTCCATGTTATGGAAACGATTGTTATATCACAGTTGTAACTACTTTCAACGTCCCATGTGTATCTGTAACTTCTATTATTGATGATGTTCTTGTATCACCTTCCTGTGGTTGTACCTACACTATCTCTGTAATCTTATTTGAGTATATTGGAAACTGTCCATACTGGTATTAGAACTAGGAAATTGAAAGGGAATACCAAAATTGAGAGACACAGGGTAAAAAAAGACAAACAACTACAAAAGCAATACTTGCAAAACTGTTTGGTATAAGTAAACTGAACACCTCAGGGCGGGAAAGGGAAAGTGGGAGGAGGGACGGGGGCATGAGGGACAAGGTTACAAAAAGTACAAGAAATGTATCCAATGCCTAATGTATGAAACTGTAACCTCTCTGTACACCAGTTTGGTAATAAAAATTTGAAAAACAACAACAAACCACCTTTTCCCATATCTTGCAGTACATTTTGCTTAGTGTCATTTTATATGATCATATCTACATAGCTATTGAGTTATTGTGATTGTCTGCTAGTACTATCCTAAACATATGCTAATTATTACCAATAGGGAAACCATAGAATATATGTTTCTTTGGGTCTGGCTCAATTCATTTAATATGATTTTTTCCCAATCTTTCCATTTCCTTACAAATGGGGAGATGTCATTCTTTCTGATGGAAGCATGGAATTCCCTTGGGTAAATATACCACATTTTCTTCATCCATTTATCTACTGAGGGGCATCTGGGTTGGTTCCATATTTAGCTATGGTAAATAATGCTGCAATGAACATGGTGTGTTGGTAGTATGGCCTTGTTTGTGATCCTTTGGGTAAATAAATGCCCAGGATTAGTGTTGCTGGGTGATAGGGAAGCTCTATGTTTTGTCTTTTGGGAACATTCATAGTGTTTTCCAGAGTTGTTGAACAAGTTTTTAGTCGAATTCCCTTTAAGCCACATCCTGCCAGCATGATTGTATTAGATTTCTTGATTCTAACCAGGGTGAGGTGGAATCTCAATGTTGTTTTGATTTGCACTTCTTAATTCCCTTTAAGCCACATCCTGCCAGCATGATTGTATTAGATCTCTTGATTCTAACCAGGGTGAGGTGGAATCTCAATGTTTTGATTTGCACTTCTTTTATGTCCAGAGATGTTTAACATTTCTTCATGTGCCTATTAGCCATTCTTATTTCTTCTCCAGAGAAATCTCTCTTTAAGTCTTTAGCCCAGTTATTAATGGGGCAGTTGTTTGAGGATTTTTTTTTTGAGTGACTTAATTTTATTTGAGTTCTACATATATTTAAGATAAGAGGCCCTTGCATGTTATAAGCTAGTGAAAATCTTCTGCTAATCTGTGAGATTTCTGTTTATCTTGCAAGCTATGTCCTTTGTCATGCAGAAGCTCTACAATTTGATGCAATCCCATTTTTTCAACCTTTCTTTGAATGGTTGTGTTTCCGGGCCTTTATTAAGAATGTTTTGAGGTCTGTGATCCATTGTGGACCATTGTCTCTTGAGGGCTATTTTACATTACCCAATGGATTTACGCAATAGAGAATGATCAATGAGCCCCAAGTTGAGTTTAATTTTATTTCAATATTCTCTCAATGTTGTACTTGCTTTGTGGGTACCTCAATTTATGTATACCATCCAGAGATTACACCATATTTTTCACTATCTGCATATATCATATACACAAATCAAGAAAATAACCCTACCTAGAATAAACTAGATATGGTATTCCTTGTGTTAATTTAATTGTTTTAATGAAACAATATGCATTGAAATGGGAATATCATAAGCTAGTTACTCTGCTATAAAAGAACCTCCTTGGACAAAACCACACAGAAGATAAAACACCTTACTCACCCTTCCACCTACCCTGAAAAATGTTTCTTCTCTATCTACATATGATAAAAATATTCAAAATAGTTCCTGGAGTACTTTTTGGAAATTTTGGAGGGTTCTATTGTTTGAACTTGACAATTGTTTAATGCTAATCTATACTTTTTGTCATTTAGTTCTTAATATGGACAATTTTTTTTTTTTTTTTGGCCAGTCCTGGGCCTTGGACTCAGTGCCTGAGCACTGTCCCTGACTTCTTCCCGCTCAAGGCTAGCACTCTGCCACTTGAGCCACAGCGCCGCTTCTGGCCGTTTTCTGTATATGTGGTGCTGGGGAATCGAACCTAGGGCCTCGTGTATCCGAGGCAGGCACTCTTGCCACTAGGCTATATCCCCAGCCCGATTTTTTAAATGTGTTTTTTATTTTGCTCAGGCCTATGCTTTATGTTTGCTGTCATATCCAGGGTAACAGGTGCAAGCCATTCCCTTGGCTCCACCCATTAAGATAAACGGCTTCTGAAATATATTGCTCATCTGTGCTAGAACCACAATCTTACACTACCATCCTCTATGCAACTGGGAGTATAAGCACATGGCAATCATTGACCATTGACTTAGAGTTTGGAGGGGACAAAAAAATAGTTTGCTCTCTTCCTGGAATCTTTGTCTCCCAATATTAGGATTCCATGTGTATAATAAAAATATATGAAGAATTTGTCTTTTTGTTAATAGAGGACATAATTCCTGTATGATAGAATATGAATTGAAATTCTCAAGAAAAGCTCATAAAACTAGTTTTCAGAGCAATGAATGCTTGAAATACTGATCAAAGGCATTGAAGGAGACATCTCCTACATGGTAGAACATCATCATACTTCTTGATGTATGAGTATTTGCCCTTCATCTGAAGTGACTGAGTAATGGTCTAAGGATCATCTTTTATCAGCCATCCTTAATTAGTTTCTTAAACAAAGAGACAAAGAATAAACTTAATCTACTTTCAAAATCAGTAGTAGTATGAAAGACATCAGTAAAAATGTGTCACCTCAGCAAGCCCCAGAGATTCGCCTGAATGGCTGTTATAGCAATTACTCTGAGGACTGAGCTCAGAAGGTGGCTATTTGAACAAGCCTAAGCAGAAGAGGCTAGGTGACTCCAATTCACTAGCAAACACCAGGCTAGAATCATGTCCCATCCATGACCAAATAAGCACAGTGAGAGTTTGAGACATAGAGCACAAGCCTCAGATTTGATACAAAAGCACAGCTAAGAACACTTAAAAGTAGATTTTAGTCACTGGAGGAACTGAAGAAAAATATACAAATATGCTAGCTAATGTGTTCAAAATGATTTGTCAATATGGCCCAATTGGGCTGTAATTATGTTGTAGTTATTAGGACATATTTGTTATTATCTTTGGAATGTTGTTATTTTCTTCAAGTAATACTGATGATCTATATTACTCCAATTCAACTAATTTTAAATATTTAAGGAGTAAAACACTGTTCTATGTTCATGAAGAAAATAAAGTTTTTATATGAGATTTTGTGGGTTATTTAGAAATATAATAGTTCAAAACTAGAGATTTTGACAAATTTCAAATTATATGTTTTATATGATTGTAAACATTTTATTTTACTGGCAAACCACCCCTATTTTCTTATTAAGTATAGACATTTTTTAAATGAGTATAGTTAATGAAATACCATTTCTTCATTCAGGTAGTAAACATAAGAGTCATAACAGAGGGAGGTACTATTTATTCAAATAATATGTGAGGAGATTCTGCATAGCACATGCTAATATGTTCTCTGTTGTTCTTATATCTTTTCTATAATAATACTATAATATAATGTACTTGCTCCCCCAATTGGGTTACAAAAAACTTTGAGCAGCAATAATAATTACTAAAGAAAGTAACAATTTGGTTGTATGCTGAAGGAGACAAGAGGAGTTAGCCTTTTCCATCCATGGCATGACAGCTTGATTTAGGGGATGGCCTGCTTTTTCTGTAGTGGTTATAATCCAGGAAAAGTGTGGGCTCACTATAGTAGCTAGAGCCTTAAGACAGGTGAGGCCTATCTGTCTCCATTTGCCATTGCCATATATTGGTCTGCACATAACAGCACTGCCTGGATTCACTAGCTCCTGTGGAATCAATGTAAAGTTAGATTTAATTCACAGTACAATATTATTATTTTTTCTTAGATTATATAACTTGTAAGATGGTAAGTGTACATTAGATGTGAGATACAGAATAAGAATTATACCATTCCTATCACCCAAAATGTTCTAATCAATATGGATGAAACAAATATATGGTAGTGAAGCTATGAAGTTTTTTCTACTAGGAAAGTAAAGATTGGACTTACTAAACCTTAAGAAGGATTCTGAGCATCAGTGGCTCATGCCTCTAAGCCTACAAAGCTGAGACAGATCTGATAGAATCATCTCCATATCATCAGGAGGGTTGGAGGTCCCATGTCTCTCCCCTCCCTACCTTGCCCACCCAAGCCCATGTGGACTCTGTGGAAAGTAGGAAGAGGATGTGTGGTTCAACTATGTGGCTCATGAGTGAGCCAATTGAGGCCCAGGATTTATGGCCCTGAATAAACACAAAAATGAGAAAATAAAAATTCAAAAAATAGATTGCATAATTACAAGTGAGAAAAATAAAATATCTAAGCAATTTGGAGAGTGCCTGGCCATCTGTTCTATATGAATATATAATACTATCATGTGTCAGATATTTCAGAGACTAGAAACAAATTTTGGAAGAAGTTTGTTTTATTAGAGTATTATTATTAAAAAGTACTTAGGGGGCTGGGGATATGGTCTAATGGCAAGAGTGCCTGCCTCGTATACACGAGGCCCTGGGTTCGATTCCCCAGCACCACATATACAGAAAATGGCCAGAAGTGGCGCTGTGGCTCAAGTGGCAGAGTGCTAGCCTTGAGCAAAAGGAAGCCAGGGACAGTGCTCAGGCCCTGAGTCCAAGCCCCAGGACTGGCAAAAAAAAAAAAAAAAAAAAAAAGTACTTAGAAGTACTAGCTAGTATGTATTATTTAAGAATAGTTGATTTACCTTTTTACTGAGAGACAGTTTTATTATCTTTTCATTTGTAGGTGCAAAAAGGAAATAAAATAAAACTGATTTACTCACTATATTTGTGTCATGACCTTTGGCGTGGGTGATGAAGCAAATAATAGAACTTCCTATATCAGGGTAGAGGTGGGCACAGTTTGATGCTCCCATTACCTGCATCTGTAATATTTCTGGATTATCATCTGTCTCACCTAAAAATAATACACATACTCTAAGTGGAATACACACACTAAGTAGAATACACACATTTCATAATACATTACCATGTATACTTCTATCTACATTATGCTAAAATATCCTAATTATTTTTAGCTTGTTACTCCCAGTTTTGTTGCACTTTTTAGATCACTTTGTTAGCCAATCTAATCACTTACAAGTTACATCTTCAGAAACACTGACAATTTTGCTTTGCAGAATTACAAATTCCAAATGACTTTATCTTCCAGTCTTTTAGAAGTAATAAGTAACAACAACTAAAACCCTATTTGTAATATTTTTAAACAAAAGTTAAAGTAGAATCAGGTGGTTAAACTCTACCTTGATTATAACATTTGGCTGGACATATAAGTATATTGCTGTTTTCTTGTGATCTCAAAAACCCTATCTAGTGAACATTGAGACATTATATAAAACAAATTATATTTCAGAGTAAGTTCCTAATTTGAGGAAAAATCTTAAAATTAGTAAAATGAGACCACTGTGGCTATTATTTTTATAACTGAAAAATATATAATCCTGATTCATTTTAAAATGCTCCCATGATATGGAAAGCAAACACTAACCTGGTTTGAGAATTTGTGGCCCAGAGAGCCAACATTCTGAATTATTCAAGTTCTTCAAGTGGCCCAATGGTGCTGATATTTGAATGGAATTTTGACTCTCTTGTAGCAGTACTAAAGCTAGATCATTTCTTGCTGTTCCACTCACTAACCGGAATCGCTCATGAAGTAGAATAGTAGTCACTTTAACAACTCTCAGAGGTGCACCGGGATGCCTAAGTCCTAGTATTACAATAGTGTCTTCTGGATTCCTGAGGGGATAGGTTGATATTATTAAATTTAGAAAGTTGACTCTTCCAAGACACATTTTGCTTATTTACATTCATTCATTTTTAAAGATACAGTACATATGCTTTATGCTAGTTTTACAAGGACTACATAGGCAAGAGTATTGCAGGGGATTTATTACAAGAATTACAAGTGAGCCAATCATATTGTACAAATCAGGTTTAGCCTAAAACAGAGATGTAATTGAGATACATGATTTGGGATTTATGTAAGTGACTTGGCTCAACAAAATTTTCTTCAAATGAATATGAAGTTAATGGATTAATGTAGTACAGTACAGGAAGAGATAGAGCATAAACATACATATTTCTGACGCAGTGAGCAGCAGTGAGAACCCAAGAGCTGCTAAGTATGGATCCACTGCAGATTTGACTGCCACAGCTGATGATCATAGCCTGCCAAGGCATAGTATATCGAAGCGAAATACGATCTGCCAAAGCTGACCAAAATAATATAATTTTAAAAAAAGTAAGAGAAAATTTGGAAGACATGCTATATGTGAGCTATCTTACAGTTTGACAGTTTGAATTTTGACATTTAAGATTTTTTGTATTTCTGTTATTTAATTATTGTACAAGTTAAGTGTTCATTAGTTAAAGCATTAAGAATTATGGTAGTTTCCTCCATATTAAAACTTACTTACATTTTAGATGGTTTGGAGTCATTAGTTCAGTTAGGCAATGAAGAATAATTTGACTTGAAAATATTAGAGAAATGAATAAATTGTTGAGATAAATGTGAAATAAATTGCTCTCATTTGGACTAAAAGAGTTTGAGTTTACTAAATTTGACATCATAGTTACATACATTAAGTGAAAAAGGAGTACATGCAGTAAATATCTTTCTACATAGACAGGATAAAGTAGGTAATGTCAACCTGTCCTTGATGATACCATGACAGGTTACATATAGTCTAGGGAAGAAAGACAACCAAAATGTAATTTTGAACCCACAAAATCATTATTACTTAGTATATATTTGAGACTCTTAGTTCTTTTCTTTTTATTCTCTGAAGAATTGTATAAATTATCATTAGCTGTTTCTCAGAGTAATCACTGAGGATAATAACATTAGCCATAAATTAACCATTATCATCTATACCAAAGAAGCAGTAAGAAAATACTTTATGACCTGCCTTTGTAAATAAAGATAAATAAATCCAGTGACTTGGTGAATATAAACACATCATTTCTCTCTCATAAAAAATGCATTCCTTTCTTTTTTCCTTCAGATTTTTCTATTTCCTTGACCCTAGTAATTTCCTTATCATAACTCTCATCATATCATATTCTTGGATCTTACTCTGAGGCTGTGGCAGAGAGATGAAATGTGGCTGAATGAAAGCGGTAGTAGAGGTAAAAGCTGAAGCATTCCTAGAAGTAGTTACTTGAAGGGAGATGGAAGCAGAAGTAATCATAGGTTCCTGCTGGGACCAGGGTGCATGGCTGGGCCGTGTAACTCCTTGGAGCCAGAAAACGAAAGGATTCACTTGACTGAATACATAAGGCTTTCTGCAGTGTTCATCAAAGTGGCTCAAGATTCCCACCTGTACCCAGGTGTCCTTTTGCTGTATATGGCACACCAGTGGTGCGCCCAGGTCACCCTGTAAAGAAAACAATGAATAGATGTCAATTGATAATCTAGCAGATGTTAGGATGTAACTTTTATTGTTGGAGGATATTCATTTATATACATGTTTTTCATAGCCTCTCAGATTTTCACCTTACAGCCAGCCTCCCCCATAGCCTTCTTGGCTTCCACACAGAAAGTAAATTCATTCATTGTGGGCCAGAATTGTGCACAACTGATTACTTGCAAGATGCTTAGGTGTCTTTTCTGCAAAATTCCAGGACTTCCTGAAAGAAAACAGAAAAGATAGCTTTTTATTTGTTGTCTTGGGTTTTGTCTCGGTTATTCTTGTTTTTGCTTTAGATTAGAGAAGAGAACTGTAGCAATATGCTCAGGTACTCATGAAAAGATTTTATCATCTGTCTAAACATATCCTTATGTTCTACACTAGGGCTTTCTGTTTTACTTACCTCTCATTAGCGACCAACTAGGTAACCAGCAGTCATATAGTTGTATGTTTTTCTCTTGTTCTAGACTTTCCTCAAGGCAAATAGGAAGCACCAGGGGTTGAAAATTTATTGGCTGCTTAAGGAAGATTAACCCGGGACCTAAAGGTCCTGTTGGACCTAAGTAAGGCATGGCACGGTGAATACCAACTGTCTGAGCTTGGGCTGTGTCTTGTAGATCAATAAGTCCTACTTGGACCAAAGCCAGAGCTTCAGAGCTTTTTCTGGAGGAGGGAAAAAATACAACATTGAGTTTTATGATTTCTACAATTAAGTGTGAAAAACAAACAAAAATGTCACAAGACTCTGATGAAATCCATGTGAGTACTAAAGTATTGGTTTTATTCCCAATTCTCACTTGTTGTCAATACATATAGGATAAAATTTTTAATAATATGGCACTGCAAAATTCTAAAATTACCAAGTAAATATGACAACATCCTTATATAAGATCACAACTTAAATTATTTTAATCATTGTTACATTTAGTGTTAATCATTAGTAGTTATACTTAGCTACTATTAACAATTAATACATAGACTTTGGCAACTAAAGTATTAATCAATTGAATCCTGAAAGTAGTTATAACAATATGCTACTGTGAATGTCTAAGACTTCAAAGAATTATTCCTTTTCCATAATTTTATGACTCTAGTTAACTATGCCAAAACAAAACCTAAATTGGTACCAAAAATCTTTGACTTGCATATTATTCATATATAAATGAATAACTTGAATTTTAAAAGTACAAGAGGCAATCAAAATGTAGTCCAAATGGTTCATGCCTATAATCCTAGCTACTCAGATGGCTGAGATCTGAGGATCATGGTTCTAAGCCAGCTTGAAAGTCCATGAGAAATATCTCCAACTAACCACCAGAAAACTACAAGTGGAGGTATGGCTCAAAGGGATAGAGCACTAACCTTGAGGGGAAAAAAAACTCAGTGACAGCACCCAAGGCCTAAGTTCAAACCCCACAGCCCACAGAAAAGAAAATCTTCTAGAAAGATGTCCTTCCTTTTGTAGGATTTTATTTTGATCAATATATCATAAGCTGAAATGCAATCAATTCATTTAACATTTATAAATGAAGTTTATCCCATTCACAGGAACTTATACCATACAGATGTTTAGTCAACAGGTTATTACTCTCTACCAATGATCAGCATCACAAGAGAATACCATACCATTCTATATAATGTGTCCCTCGAAAATATCAAAATTCAAAATACCACTGAATCCATATTACTTTTAAATAGGTTTTTATTATTTTGAAATCACCCTTCAATTATTTTTATTTTCTGGTGTTTATTATTTTGGAGAGAGTCATAGCCTTTCTAAATAATTAAACTTATATCTTTCCTGAATCTACCATATTTCAGCTAATATATTTGTTTACATTTGCATACCACCTTGATGTCTTTACTTACATAGCTATAAATTAATTCTAACTTCCACATATGAGAGGAAACATGGATCCTTTGTATCTCTGGGCCTGACTTCATTTAACCTGATTTTTTCCAGGCCCAGGTCAATAGCATTTTTTCTAATGGACAAATAAAATTCCATATATCACATTTGCTTGATTCATTCATTCACAGAAAGGCCTCTGGGCTGGTTTCCATACCTTAGCTTTTGTAAAGAATGCTGTGATGCAGTTGTAACTACTTTCAACGTCCCATGTGTATCTGTAGTTTCTACTATTGATGGTGTTCTTGTATCACCTTCCTGTGATTGTAGCTACACTATCTCTGTAATCTTATCTGAGTATATTGGAAACTGTCTATACTGGTATTAGAACTAGGAAATTGAAAGGGAATACCAAAATTGAGAGACACAGGGTGAAAAAAGACAAACAACTACAAAAGCAACACTTGCAAAACTGTTTGGTGTAAGTGAACTGAACACTTCATGGAAAGGGAAAGGGAAAGGGAAAGGAGGAGGAGGAAGTGGGGTATGAGGGACAAGGTAAGAAACAGTACAAGAAATGTATCCAATGACTAACGTATGAAACTGTAACCTCTCTGTACATCAATTTGATAATAAAAATTTGAAAAAAAAGAAGACATAAAAAAAGAATGCTGTGATGAACATCATTTTACTTTATCCTAGTTTATAATCTTTTGGATAAATGTCCAAGTGTGGAATTATTGGATTAGTGGATAGTGGTTCACTTTTGAAAGAATCATCAGATGACCTACCAGATTTGTTGTGCCAGTTTAAATTACTAACACTAGAGTATTAGAAGTCCTCCCCTCCATTTTGGTGCCAGCAAGTGTTACTGTTTATATTATATTGCAGTTTTGATTTGCATTTCTTTCTTTCTTCCTTGCTTTCCTTCTTTCCTTCCTTTTATCTTTCCTTCATTTCTTTCTTTCTTTTTTCCTTCTTTTCTTCCTTCCTTCCTACTTTCCTTCCTTCCTTCCTTCCTTCCTTCCTTCCTTCCTTCCTTCCTTCCTTTCTTCCTTCCTTCATTTCCTTCATTTCTTTTTGTCCTAGTTCTGAGTTATAAACTCAGGGCCTGAGCATTGTCCCTGGAACTTCTTTTGCTCAAGGTTAGAACTCTTCCACTTGAGCCAAGCACCATTTCAGTGTTTCCTGATACTTTAATGGAGATATCTCAAGGATTTTTCTGCCTGTGCTGGATTTGAACCATGATCTTCAGATCTCAGCCACCCAAGTAGATAGAATTAGACATAAGATGTTGAACTCATTTTTCATATGTTGGACATTTTTATTTTTTAAAGAAGTCTTTACTGAGCTTAATTATCCATTTACAAATTGTGTTGATTCTTGATGGCTTGCTTTTTAAGCTCTCTTTATATTTTTGATATTAGGCCATTCTCTAAGGTATAGTGGATGAAAATCCTCTCTCCTTATAGATTGTCTTTTTAGCCTGTTAAATGTGTCCTTTGTTACTCAAAAACTTTTAATTGGATGCAAAACCATTTATCATATCTGGATATACTATATTTCTAGATCTGTACTCAGAAGATTCCTGCCTATGACAAGGAATCCTAATGTTTCTCCTATTCCTACTTGAAATAGTTTCATGGTTGTCAGGCTTTGATGCATTGTTTTGATATGGATGCAAGGTCATATAAAAGATTCCATTTTTGTTTTCTACATGTGTATGTCCCATTTAGCCAGCACCATTTGTTGAGGAGGCCATCTTTCTTCTATCCTGTGGCCCCCTTATTAGATATTTTGGCTATTGAACTGCAGGTTCATTACTGGATTTCTGTTGTGTTCCAATGCTCATCAGGCCTGATTTTTATGTTAGTACCTACCTGATTTTATTACTATATCTCTGAAGTTTGGTATTGTAGTACCTCCAGAACTACCTTTTCTGCCTAAGACTGCGTTTATGATTTGGAGCCTTTCATGGTTCCATATAAATTTCTGGATTGTTTTCTTCATCTTAGTGAAAAATTATATTGAGATTTTCATGGTATAACAATGAATTTGTAGAGTTTTAGGAGCAGTATTGCCATATTCACTATATCAATTCTGCCAGCCCAAAAGTACCACTTCCTCATGTCTTGTTTGATTTCTTTTTTCAAAATTTTACAGTTTTTCTTGTAGTGGTCCTTCACATTCTTGGTAGCATGATCATGGGACATTCTATTTTTACCTTTTGAAGACTATTGTAAACACAGTTTGTTTCCTGATTTCAGTCTCAACTTTTACATTGTTGATGTACAGTGAGGAATTGCTTTTGTGGAGCTTTAAATAATTTTAAAACAAAAAAAATTACTTGATCATTTTAAACTTAAAATTCTTCCCATTATTTTGCAGGAAAAATAGAAATATTTTTACACTTTCCTAATGTATTGATTTGGATACTTAAACTACCACTAAGAATCAACAACTTTAAACATAAATGAGGAAAAGAAATAGTGGGCTTCATTAAATCTGGAATACTTTTTCTCAGATATTGGGGTATCTTATTAGCTAAGAAAAATACAAAAAAATGATTTCTGAAAGAATAAACATTTTATTTCTAGAAACAAAAGGAAATAATCTACTTCTCTTTTTTCAAAGAAACTATTTTTTAACAACTTCAATTTGTCAACTTTGTTTTGTGTTACCAGGACAATGAAATGCTTTGCTCAGACTTACATGAAATTAGCACATCTCGCTGAAGTCAGAATCCACTGTTCATTTAATATAGAGCCAGCACAGAAGTGGGAAAAGGAGAGTTGCACAGAAACCATCCAGGGGAATTCACCTATTTCTGCCTCCCAGCAATTGGGACAGTGAGGAACCAGGCCAGGGCGTAATCCACACTCTGTAGGGTAAATCCACAGTAGGACAAAATTGGTATTATTACCATCGTTTCTGACTTTGCTAATTTTACAATTTCAACCTTAGAAAAAGTGAAAATTCGACATTTATAACTTTGAAAAATGTTTGGAAACAAGTTACAAGTTCTGTACAAAGTTAGTAACAACAGACTCTTTCCCATATAAAGATTATTTCAATCATCTGTATTCTTTCTCACTAGAATAATAATTTCTAAGCACTTTAAATATTTAAAATATTATAATGTGATAGTAGGTTAATTCATTAATTTTATGAGACTGATGCGCTACCTACTGCACTAACGAGGCACCTAATTCATTAATTTTAAATCATAAAGGGCTTTCTAGTAAAGTACATGATCACATTCTCAATATTTGGACAATCTATCATTATGATATCCAGTCTCTTGTTCCAATGTAGGATTTTGAACTAAAGACTTCTTTCTTACTTAGCTGGTACTCTACCACTTGAGCCCTGCCTCCAGCCTTCCTTTTGGTTTACTATATTTGGAGATGGAGTTTTTCATGTAAATATTTTCCAGTCAGGATGTCTTATGACAGCTAATATTCTTTAGATGCCGGACTACTGATAAACTAGGATGATAGGACCACTGGTGCCTAACTTGAATTTCAATTTGAATTTTAATATTTTAAGTTTGTGAGACTATCATTGCTTGTCTTTGTAGAAATGCTTAGGATGTTTGGCTCTAATAAGAACTTTTGACCCAAATTAATACCTCAAACAAATGACTATGTTAAACTTACCTGTCGTCTCATGAGAAACAATTGCTGTTTTGAAAAGCCAGAGAGCTTGGAGTTTGTCTTTCCAAACCATACCTAGGCGACACTCAGCCAAGGAAACGTTGAGTTCTGAATGCTTAAGAGGCTTTTGTATGGGTTGATCTGATTTGAGTCCAGATAGAGATCCAGGCATCAAGGGAGGTTGTTTTGTTAATAGTGTGGCTAAGGAAATACACGGGGTGAAAAAATAGGAGAAAAAAATTCTATCTTGAGTACATTTTGAGGAAAATAGTTCTTGAACCTGATTAGCAGGAATGGTTGAAGTTAGGAGAGAGAAGGCCACATTAGAAAAAAAACTGAAATAAAATGAGAAAGAACAAGATAAAAAGTTTGAACAGGATGAGGGCAATGTACATAGAAATTAGAAAGAACAGAAAATAAGAAAGGAAAAAGAATGTACAAAGATAAAATAAGCAAATGGGATTTCAAGGCTTCTTTTTGTATGAATAACTTCTTACTACCTGCCAAAATTTGTTAATCAATTCTTTTTTTTAATGATTATTTTTTCTTTATTCTCAAAATGTGATAGATGGGTTACAGATTCATATGAAAGGCAGTGAATGAGTACATTTCTTGTTCTACTTGTTACCTCCTCCCTCATTTCCTTCCTCATCCTCTTCCCCTCTCCTCCTAAGAGTTGTGTGGTTGGTTTACACCAAATGGTTTTGTAAGTGTTGCTTTTTGAATGGTTTGTCTTTGTGTTGTCTCTTGATTTTGGTATTCTCTCTCCCTTCACCAGTTCTAATACATATATACAGTATCCAGGGTACTCAGGTGTGATACAGTGGTAGCAAGGGTACAGCCACAGGAAGGGAGTACAAGAGAAACAAAACTAAACAAACCAATCAGTCTAACAAGCCCTGTGGTTGTAAGGAGAACAAAGAGAGTCTTTGTGAGTTGGCTTTGTTGACAATGATTGCTTTTGACTTTTTAGGGTAGCAGTCCCATCTGACAAAGCTGTAAAATATTGGTGGGGTTAAGAATCATTTCTGTAAAACAGTAAACCAGATATGTCAAAATAACTCCTTTGCATGGTTTATGAACTGCCTCAATTTCAGAAACAACAATTGTATAAGCCTGGTAAATCAGTTACTGAACTTAATATTAGAAATCAAAAATCTTATTCTCTCAGTTGTCATTCTGGTTCTAAATTTATCAGCTACAAGAATAAGAGAGGATAATATATTAGCTTGAGTGTGTGTCTTTGGTCTGCTTGAGTTATAACATGAAAGGGGATGTTAATGTTCTTCCATGAAGAAATATTCTTGATTTTTCCACTTAAGGTTAAGGAACACCTCAAGACCAGGATCTGAGGAGCAAATTTTCAGAATTAAAATTAGTAAGGAGAAAAAAAAAGAAGAACATGGGCTGGGAATATAGCTAGTGGCAAGAGAGCTTGCCTCTTATATATGAAGCCCTGTGTTCGATTCCCCAGCACCACATATATAGAAAATGTCCAGAAGAGGCACTGTGGCTCAAGTGGCAGAGTCCCAGCCTTGAGAAAAAGGAAGTCAGGGACAGTGCTCAGGCCCTGAGTTCAAGGCCTAGGACTGGCAAAAAAAAAGAGGCCATTATATACTAGTAAAGGGATTTCTCCTACAAGAAGATATAATAGTAATAAATATCTATACACAAATGCTGTAGCACCAAGTTCATCAAACAAATACTACTTACCCTAAAAACACATAGACCCAAATGCATTAACACACCACTGTCACCTCTGGATAGCTCAACATGGCAAAAATTTAACTTCAGAACTAAACAATTGCAGAGACTTAACAAACATCTATAGAATATTTCACCCAGAAACTTTCGAATACATGTTCTTCTCGGCAATACATGGCTTATTCTCCAAAATAGACTATGCTTTAAGTCACAAAGCAAATCTGTGAAAGTTCATAAACATTTAAATTAGTTACTGCATTCTCTCAAACCACAATGGAATAAAATTAGAGTTCAACACCAAAAGCGGTCATAGAAAATCCTGTAATGCATGGAGACTAAACAACACATTGCTGAATCACAACGAGGTCATTGAGAAGATTGGGTCAGATATACAAATGTTTATAGTATTTAACAAAAAGGAACACACAAAATACAAGCTCCTGTGGGACATAGCAAAGGCAGTACTGAGAGGAAAATTTATAGCTCAGAGTGTTTATATTAAAAAATTGGAGGGCTGGGGATATAGCCTAGTGGCAAGAGTGCCTGCCTCGGATACACGAGGCCCTAGGTTCGATTCCCCAGCACCACATATTCAGAAAATGGCCAGAAGCGGCGCTGTGGCTCAAGTGGCAGAGTGCTAGCCTTGAGCGGGAAGAAGCCAGGGACAGTGCTCAGGCCCTGAGTCCAAGGCCCAGGACTGGCCAAAAAAAAAAAAAAAATTGGAGAAATCTCAAATGAACAATTTAATGATGCACCTTAAGCTCTTGAAAACAAGCAATAAGTCAAACCTCAACCTAGTATATTGTAACAAAAATGAATTTGAGTCCTGAAGAATCATAGAAAGAATCAATTTTTTAAAAAAACCTGGTTCTTTGAAAAAATTGACAGGCCCTTAGCAAATCATACCAAAAAAAGAGAACACACCCAAATAAAATCAGACAAGAATGTTCCCATAGTGAGAGAAACAAGCAAGACTTGGAACATTATAAAGGGATACTTTGTGTTTCTTTATGCTAACGAATTTGAGAATCTGGAAGAATTTCTAGCAAATAATGATCTACCCAAATGAAACCAAGAAGATTTAAACCAACAAAACAGACCCATATCAATGAAATAGAAATGGCAATAAGAGATTTCCCATGCAAGAAAAGCCAAAGACAAGATGGAGAACTCTCTACAATACTCTTCAAACTTTCCAATGAGAGTAAAAGTCAGATATCATTATAAAATTCATTTTATGAAGCCAGCATAACTCTCATCCCAAAGCAGATAGGTACCTAACAAAGAAAGAACTATAGACTCATTTTTTTTTGATGAACAATGATGCAAAACATCTCAATAAAATTCTGGCCAACTGACTTCAACAACTCATTAAAAAAGTATGCACTATGATCAGATGGGATTCATCCCAGGGATGCAAAGCTGGTTCAATATATGTAAGTCCGTTAATATTATTTAGTACATCAGTAGGAGCAAGGACAAGAACCACATGATCATCTCCATAGACTCAGAAAAAGTATTGATAAGCTCCAACACCTTTTATGATGAAAACTGTGGAGAAAGTAGAATACACAAAACATTCCTCAATATAATAAAGGTTGCATATGACAAACCCCTAACCAGCATTATACTTAATGGTGAAAACTTAAATCCATATACTTTAAAATCGGGCATTAGACAAGGATGACCACTCGCTCCCACTCCTCTTTATTATAATATTGAATTCCTACCTACAGCAACAAGGAAGAGTCAAATATAAATAGGAAAAGAAGCAGCAAAACTCTCCCCTTTTCAGATGACATGATCCTGTATTTAAAGAATACCCTAGTCTCTATTCCCAAGATACTTGAGCTGAAAGTTTGGCAAAAATTAGTAGCTTTTTTGTATGCCAACAAGGAGAAGAGTGGGGTTGAAATCAGGAAAGCAACTCCTTTTCTCATAGCTTAAAAATACCAAGGAATTAACCAAAGAAGTAAAGGATCTCTCTAATTTCCTAAAACAAGACATTAAAGCCTATCTAAGGAAGTTGAAACAAACCTCCGTGCTCCTTGACTGGGAGGATTAACATTGTGAAAATGATAAGACATCTCTAATTTCCTAAAACAAGAAATTGAAGCATAGGTAAGTAAGTGGAAAAGCCTCCAGTGCTCCTGAATTGGGAGGATTAAGATTGTGAAAATGCCAAAAATGCAAAAAGCTATCTATAAATTCAATGCAATACCCATCAAAATCCCAACATCAATCTATTATTAAATAGAAGAAGCAATCCCAAAATTCATATAGAATAATAGAAGACAATAATAGCAAAAATGATTCTTAGCAGGAAGAACAGTGCTGGAGGAATATCAATACCAAATCTCAAACTCCATTACAGTGTTGTAGTAATAAAGGCAGCACAAGAACAGACCTGAGAACCAATGGTATTGAATTGACAACCCAGAAATAAACTACAGACTTATGACCACCTAATCTTTGGTATAGGACCCAAAAAGACAGTATGGAAGAAAGACAGCCTCTTCAACAAATGGCACAGGCAGAGTTGGCTGTATACATGTATGTATCACCCTACTCCAGAATCAACTCCAAATGGATCAAAGTAAGATTAGATACCCTAAAAATACTGCAGGAATAGCACTAGGGCTCCTTGGCACATGCTGAAGCTTTCTTAATATATACCCAGAAACATAACAAATCAAAGAAAAGTTGGATAAATGGGATTACAATAAATTGCAGAGCTTTAGCATGACAAAGGACATAGCTTACAAGATAAATAGAAAGCCTGTAGACTAGGAGAACTTCACTAGCCATACAACAGTTAAGGGCCTCATATATTAGCTCAAAAAATTAAATTTCCTCAAAAAGAAAAGAAAAACAACCACTGCATTACCAAGTGGGCCAAAGATGTAAAGACAGATTTCCCTGAGGAGGAAATGAGAATGGCATAGAGACACATGAAGAAATGCTCAATATCACTGGCCATAGAAGAAATGAAAATCAAAACAACACTGAGCTTCCACCTCACCACAGTTAGAATGTCCATTATCAAGAAAACTAATACTAGCAGATGCTGGTGGGGATGTAGCCAAAAGGGAATGCCACTACACTATTGATGGGAGTGTAAACTTCTTCAACCACTCTGAAAGGCAGTATGGAGGTTCCTCAAAAAACTAAACAGATAGCTCCCCTAACACCCAACAACCACACTTTTGGGCACTTACCCAAATAACCAAAAACAAGGCCTTGCTAAAGGTACCAGCAAAACTATATTCATTACAGCATTATTTACCATAGCTGCAATTCTATGCATTCATCAGAAAGAATGCCATTGCACCTTCTATAATGAAATGGGAAAATTACATTAAGTAAAGCAAGCCAGGCCTGAAGAAATGTAGGTTGCATGGTTTCCTTCATTTGTAGTAACTAGAATATGTCTATGACAGTCTTAGCAGAGGATCACAGGAGCCCAATTGCTAGGTGCATGTGACCATATATTATGAAGCATATCAAAATGAACTTCAAGATTTGGAAATAAAAATACCGTTTGCATTTATTGCTAATTTTTGTTAGTTTTCTGTATCCTTTGTCTTGATATAAATTTATCTAATCCAGGAAGTGAAAGGGAATCACAAAAATATTAGGACCAAGGAAAAACTAATGTAACAATGATAGTCACTAGAAACTATTCTGGAAATGAACAAGTTTGGGGGAGGGGTGTGAGGAGTGGTAAGCAGGAGAAAATGAAGGAGGTAGTAATTGTTTCAAAATAATTGTACTCATTCCCTTACTTATGTAACTGTAACCCCTCTGTTCATCACCTTTGCAATAATAATAATGGAAATTTCAGAATGTGTTCAGAGTCTGACTTGCTGGGCCTTAGAATGGATCTAAGGAAATATTATACCAACTACATACTGAATTAATGGACTAAGTCCATGATCATCTTCATTTATTTGAAATGTAGAACCATAATCTTTAACAATTTCTGCCTTGTTCTAGGTTCTGACTTCTTTTGTTTGTTTTTTTGTTTTTTTTGGCCAGTCCTGGGCCTTGGACTCAGGGCCTGAGCACTGTCCCTGGCTTCTTCCCGCTCAAGGCTAGCACTCTGCCACTTGAGCCACAGCGACGCTTCTGGCCGTTTTCTGTATATGTGGTGCTGGGGAATCGAACCTAGAGCCTCGTGTGTCCGAGGCAGGCACTCTTGCCACTAGGCTATATCCCCAGCCCCTAGGTTCTGACTTCTTGAGTTTTATCTCAGATCTCAGAATGATCTATAGTGCCCCCTGAATTTAGGATCCCATTTATGTTACCTTGAGCCTGTAAACATCTTGGGTCATCTATGGTCATCATAAGGATTGGGCGTGGGGGGAGGAGGGTTGTTTAGGGTTTGGGTTGTTTTAGTTTTAAGTTGGTTAAAGGGTATGATTGAATCTGAAATCAGTGTGATATTACATACCAGGATGGTTCCAAGAAAGAATTTTTAAAGTTTCAGACTGATGGTTGCAGTCTCATGCTGTGTGTTAGGATTGGTTATGCCAAGTACATATTGGGTCTAGTAAAATGTCTTTTAAAATTCTAGGTGGAAACAAGGTCTGATGATATCATTTTGGGTCTGAGACCAATGTATGACTACTTGTGCTCCAGACTGTATCCTATCCTCAGACTTGGCCCACAATTTTATATTTTTCTGATTAAGAATAGTCATCTCTGACTGAAATGGTTTTTGTGCTGATCTAGTTAGTGCTGTATTGCTGTCAGACTGGTACCCAGGTCTGAGTTTGTTAGTTTCAAGTTTGTTCCAGAAATGAGCTATTTGTCATTCTGGATGAAGTCAACAATAAAATTTTAGATTCAAGAAGAGTGGTATTACAATATTCGTGTCAGATAGAGTCAAGTGTTTGGTTGTTTTGGTTGTTGACTCTGTCAGATACACCCTGAGTCCAGAGCCCAACTGCTTGACTTCAGTCAATGACCTGCATACTTTCATTTTAGACTGGGTCAAAAAGTTGGATGTGGAAAGTTCAGTCTGGATCCACAGTATTCCTATATCAACTTTAGAATGATCGAGGATCTCACTGTATCTTCAGATAGGTTATAATTATTATACATAGTTATTTTTTAATTGAATCCATAATATGTCAGAATAATTTTATGTTGGGTCAAAGGCTCTACTACTTCTAATGAAGTGAAAGTCGTATTTGGAAGTCTGCCTGGACTTTCTCTTAGAATTTTAAAACAAGCTCTACTAATACGAAATTTATTCTAGAATCACAGGTACTCTCCACAACAAAAGTACTATAAATTTATTTGGCAAAATTCTGTGTATTATTTGTTCCAGTTTCAGTATGCGGCAACAGAATATATGCTTCACTTTTAGTTTGAATCAAGGGTATTATATTATCAGCTTGAGGTTGCATCACAATTCTGTGTATTAAAATCAGGTACTAGCAAAGGTTTCTTAACTTCAGTTCCAAGCATTTTATAAAAGAAACTGTGTTAGTTTTAATCTGTGTATAAAAATTTGCAACTTAATAAACAATCTGTTAAAGGGAGTAGTGATGAAAGCTTCCAAGTTTTGATTGGGAGAGCATCAGCAGGAGTCCAGTGTTGTGAATGTTGATGTAGGCTTCATAGTAGGAGAGTTGCCATTACAATCTATAGACATAAAGGTGTATATTGAGCTCTGGTCTTCTAGATTTTCTAGAGATACATATTCTGGTTCCATAATGCAAGTGTTTTATTAACAGATTACATGTGTAATGTGACTATATCAGATATAGATTTTATGGAAGTAATTACTGATAGAGACAAATTCTGTGTCCAGGGTAATTGTAGAAGGAACAGCTTCTGCCTTCACTTTCTCTGCAGATGTTACTTATGTACATACATGAATTTATCAGATATAGAGTATATTGGACACTCATAGGTTAATTTCATGAGTGTCTCATATACAGATGATTATTGTTGCATGATCAGAATAGGTCCATAATGTGATAGGATTAGATAAAGAGTATGCCTGTTTTTACTGTGGGCTATATAACATGTGTAGGTTATACCAACTGATCAATTCCAGGATATAACTGTTGAAGATTTAGTCTCTATCAAAGGATCTTTCTGATAATGATTTCTCTTGGATGTAGGAAATGATTTACCTAGGAATTTGCTAGTGGAAATTTAATTTGGTCCAGATATGGCATTGAAGATGTGGCCTTTGTCCAATAATATATGTGACACAATTCAGTCTTAATCCAGAAAGCCAGATTTGAATTTGTAGCACTTATCTATGGATATGTGTGTAAGTATGTATATATACATGTGTACATTATTACTTCATATATCTTAACCTCTGTCCATACTCAGCCTGTACCCAAGGATTGGCTTTTGATGCTTTTTTCTTAGGATATATTCCTAATGAGTCAACCCAAACTACTCCTATAACTGTATTTATCATCTGTAGAAAATAATTAAATACTTTAAGTATAGATTGTGTATGCAATTTGGCTGTCTTACAGATTCTATCTTGTGATTTTCCACAGGAATCCACGGTTTGACTTCATGAATTTCAGCCTGCATCTAAGAATCTGAATTGAAACTTTAAATTCTATTGGGATATTTACTTTTGGTGATCCAGATAGTATCCTGTGTTTGATTACTGTATTTTCTTCCTGGCTCCAAGAATTTGCTACTGAAAATTTAATGTGTGTTCTCAGGGTAATTTTTACCTAGTTGAGATTGTTCACAAAAATTAAGTGTTAGCTAGGTGCTAGTCACTCACACTTGTATAACTAACTACTCAGGAATCTGAGATCTGAGGGATTGTGCTTCAAATTTATCTAAGACAGAAAAATCTGTGACTCTTTCATCACCATTTAACCTTAAAATCCAGAAATTGAGCTGTAGTTTAAGTGATAGTGTGTTAGCCTTGAGAAAAAATATTCAGGGATACTACCCATACCCTGAGTTCAAGCCCCAGGATTGGCACCAATAATAAATTATTGTTGCAGATTCTGTGCCCTTATTATAATTAGTTATTGATTCTGTCCAAATTTCATTGTTGGAAATTTAGCTTGTGTCCAAAGTTTGACAATTTTAGGAATTACTTCTTTTAATATCACTTGTTGCTGTACTAAGGTTATGCCAGTCTCTGGTTGTGTCCAAAAGTTTTATTTCTGAAAATGTGCTCTCATTCCTTGTTTTTCCCCAATCATTTTTTATTTTAGCTTTTGATTGAGCCCATTATGGGACAGCTCATCAAATACAATTTGTCCTAATACATTTGCTTCAGTAGAATCGAGTGTTACTCTTCCTTTTACACATTCTGTCAGGTATGTGCGTATGAGTAAGTGTAATAATACTGGGGATTAGGGCCAGACACTATCCCTGGGGTTCTTTTTGCTCAAAGCTAGTGCCTTTGTTGTATTTTGTTTCATTTTAATTTATTAAAGTCTCATGGACATTCCTGCCTGGTATGGTTTTGAAGCTTGATTGTCAGATCTCAGTCTCCTGAGTAGCTAAGATTACAGGTTTGAGCCAGAGGAATTTATATAAGATCTTATCGGTATAATACCAGCTAAGTCCCACCTATCCAAGCTAGGAATTCAGGGCCTACATCTAATATTTAAGGGCTCTTTTTCTATGAAGTGGCTGGATCAGGTGCAGGCTACAGTTTGTGTCGGGCAAACCAATGTTGGAGACATGGTTTAGGTCTACATGTAATTATATTGTACATAGTAAGTCAAGTCCAAGCATTTTTTGCTAGAGAAACTCTTTGTGTCAATTATATTAATGAATTATTTATAGTTTGTGTGTAATGACTGCTGATTTGAGAATTAGGCTAAATCTCTGAGATAATTCTGTTTTAAAATATTAATTTCACCTATTTTAGCTTGATTAAATGTATTAGATATGGACCCTCTCACATTTTTTAACCTTTATGAATGAGTGTTGATCCATTCTATAAATGATTGAATTGTCTGTTGTGTCCCAAGACGTGGTATAGATGAAGTAACTTGGGTCTAAAATAAACCTGGATAAGATATCATACCTGTCCAATCTCTTACTCTCAAAGATTTAGTCTGATAACAAGGAATGAATGCATTAGAAGCAAATCAAGCACATGTTTTTAGCAGTAAGGCTATGTTTGGGACTGAGAATATGGCCTAGTGGCAAAAGTGCTTGCCTCATATACATGAAGGCCAGAAGTGGCGCTGTGGCTCAAGTGGCAGAGTGCTAGTCTTGAGCAAAAAGAAGCCAGGGACAGTGCTCAGGCCCTGAGTCCAAGGCCCAGGACTGGCAAAAAACAAACTAACCAAAAAATAACCAGTAAGCCTATGTTTTTATTCTGAAAACTCATCAATAAATTCTATGCAGGGAATTTATCAGTGATAGGTATGAGGCTGTCTTGATGACAAGAACAGGAACTGAACATGTGATTGAGGGATAACTGACCATACCAGGTTCCAGTGAATGGCTGAGAAACAAGACTGACTTGGTGTTCCTCAATGAGAAAACAAAAATAATACATATATACATATCAGATAGATATTATAATACAAGCATGTATAACAAATCACATATGTAATATTTTATGAAGTATGTATGTATGTGCTGGTATGAACATGTTAATATGTATGTATTTATATATTTATAAACAAAGATATATATGAATTAATCATGGATTTTATATTTTAATAAAAGGATTTAAATATAAGATCCATATGTCTTTCTATCACATATAAATTTCATATGACACAGGGACAGCAATAAATGTTAAGTGATGCATATGGCAAGAACTCCAGATTACAACATACACACAAATGGTGTGAATCTTCTTAAAGAGGAGATTAAGATGCTAAAAGGCATTTAGGGAAAGCTTCTCAATACTAGATATATCAGCTACCAGATTCAGTTATTCCCTTAGCTGAGTATTTTGTTTAAATGATTATATCTCTCTCTGTATATACATACATTCACATGTTTATACACACACATATACATGGATATAAATGTCATATACACATGTATAAAATATATATGTATATGTATATATCAGGACCAATTTAGTTGTTCAGTGTAATTATAACTCATAGGTGGAGATTTTTGTTTACTTTATTTTTTATATCCTGAATATCTATTCATGCAATTAAATTATATTCTAAGAACCAAATCCCAGATTATAACTATAGTAAATGTGTATTTTTTATTATTTCCAAAGAAGTTTTTTCTTACCCTGCCTTCACACTATTTCTCAACAAAACATTCCTGCTTTATTTATGATCTTAGGAATATATGTTTCGTTATAGAATTGTACAACTATTCCTATAAGACACCAAGGCTAATACTCAATTATCTTCTTGTGGCTGATTCCAGATATATAATTTCTTTCAACATTGCAATATGTTCATTGTGATAGAATGAAAGGTCTAGAAAATTATTAACATCTAGGTACTGGTCCCAAAGTTATTACATTCTGAAGGAGCAGAAATGGGAGGATGTGATATGTAAATTATTCTATTCTGTAAACATTTTAGACCATACTTTCCCAAATATTTGGTAGTATACCTTTAAATCAAGGCTCAGAATTCATGAACTACTCTGACTTCAATTCCTCCATCTTAACTCATAAGATTTCTCATATATATTTATGTTTCTGCCAAATACCTGTAGTAACTGTAATGAGTTAAGCACTAAAATGGTCAGAATTTATTCCTATGAAAAGTAGAATTTCTGCTTTATTTTTCACTTAACTTACTTTTAAAATACCAGTCCTATGAACTACATAATACTTCAGAAATGGATTATTGTGGCTTCCTCTGATATTGGAATATTGTGCAATGTCTGTAGAGGATGTTTTAACTTTCTTAGGAGATGTAAGTATGAAAAAGTGGAATCTCTTCCTTTCCAGGGGAATACTGCAGGAGGACCATTCCTATTTTCTTTTGACTAGATCCACTCTCTCTTTGTGATTAAAACTGATTTGTGAACAAGTTCTATGGCCAAGTAAAATACAGATTTGGTCAAAAACAAATACTTTCTAATGGAATAGAAAGAGAAAGTAATATTGTGAAAAATATCATTAAAGTGCACTAAAACAAAATTGAATACTAATGTATTAGCAATGTAACACAATTTGTAGTTATTATATACTGAAGAGTAAATTTTTAAGCCTTCAAGTATTCTTACTGTCATATTTTTATATAGTGTGAAAGTTTCTCTAATACACCAAGATTAAATGTGAATATGGTAAATAATCATATAGTAAATCTTAAAAATACTTGATAATTTCTTTACATATGGGTATTACTCACAGTTTAGTCAAACAGCTAGATGTGGGCAGCATCCACCACTTACTCAGAATAAAATCCTTGCAGGTTTTACATATAGACACCAGCCAGAGGATAGAATATAGGTTAATTCTGACATTGGGACAATTGTTATGGGTCAATGAGTTTAACCACTGTTTTTAACAGTAGTATACAAATTAGATAAAAGGGAGACGTGAGTATGATAGGAAAAAGAAGCATCTTGCTAAATCATTTGTGAGGGATATTGTCTTAAATTTTCTATGTTTGAAAAACAGGAGAAGCAGAGGTTATAGAGAAGAATAAGACATGGTAAAGTATCAAGAATCATATATATGTAAAAGGAGATGTGAAGAAAAATAGGAAATTAGATAACTGACAAAAGATGAGGTAGAAAGGTACAAAACAAAAAGGTTAAAGAGATTAAAAAGTAAGTACCAAGGCAAAGAAGTCATGGTAAAAATATCGGGTTTATTCCCCAGTATGTGTAACTTACCACAATACCAGGGAAAACACAATCCCCAAAATATATAGAAGCAAAGTGGAGGTTTCATTATGTCTCACAGGTGTGTGTATGCTATTTCTAGGAGATTAGTTGCCAAGGTTGAGGTTGAAATTTCAAACTGTAGAATGTCTGACATCATAAGATCTATTTGTGAGGCAATTGTCTTCTTTTTATATGACCAAATAGTTTTACATATAAGAAAATACTAAAGTTATAATTGATGGTTAAAAACTAAAACCAAATTTTCTTTAGTATTAACATCTTTCTGAAAAGGTGTGACAATCAAGATCAAAGTCTCACACATTGAAAAAAGTTACAGTGTGTTTGGTATTAACTCAAGACATTGTCTATCACAACAAAATAATTATTACACTTATAGAGACATCTATATGCATCTCATTGAGTTCAATATATATTCTAGATATAATCAATATATGTATATATTAAATAAATATTAATATCAAATCCAACATATACATTTATGTACATAAATGTATGTGGATACAGTATGTGTGTATATATACATATATATGAAAATGCTGATTGAAAAAAGAAGTTAATAAAATTTTAATACTTGTTTAAACAACATAAAATTAGTCTAAAACTGGGGCATACTTTTTATTTATTTACTTGGTTGTACTTTGTTAATGCCATTTCTTCTAAAAATGCAATCTCACAGTTTTAATTCTACTGTAAATCTAGCAAAAAAAAGTGAAGCCTAGTACTTAAAATAGAAGGCTTCATTTGGAATATAGAGATATGAGGAAAAAAAATATTTGTGAAATTTTCACAAAAAAGGGTAAATTATTAAAGGTAGCTTCTGCTAAGTAAGTTAAAAACCTGAAGTAAATATATAGAAATAAATTAACATTTATATAACAACTCATTAGATCACCATTTAGCTACCCACATGATTTATCAGTAGAGTGCATACAGTTTAGGTTCGCGAATGCCACTAAATTGTAGGGCATTTCTATGTAAATGTGAGGCCTAGGAATTTATTGAAGTCCTCTAAACTTAATGCCAATTCAAAAATAATGAGATTAATATTTCAAAGGAAAATAAGTAAGAGTTTCTTCATTTTGTAGACTGCATAACTACTATCTTAGAAAAAAGCACAGTCTTTATGGGGAGGAAATGTCATATTTAAATGAAAGTCAACATCATGAGCTATCCAAAATACATAGGGAGTCATGCTTCTAGATGATTAAGTAACCTTAGGCCTGCATATTTATTCCTTCCCTTCCTCCCTTCTTCCTTGTTCCTTTCCTTCCTTTATTCCTTCTCTGTTTCTGGCTTTTCATCCTTCTTTGTACTGGAACTTGAACTCAGGGAGTCTAGATATTTTTGGACTTTTTCTCTCATCTTTCTACTAATTGAGATACATGTTCACTTTGAGTTTTTACTTGTAATTTGAGAAAAGAGTCTTTATCCTGGATTTCTCCAAATAGTAATCTTCATATTTCAGCTTCCTGAGTAGATAGGATAATAAGTCTGAGTCTCTGTGGCTGGATGTTAGCTCCTGGACTAAATACCTTGGCATGTTTGAGTGTTCCTCATTCCAATCAGTGAGATAAGTTGAGTAGTGTAGTAACCCTGCCTGGAGCTATAAAACATTCTTGGATTCCCTTACATGGGAATTAAAGGGGGCATATGAAGAGGAAATATTGAAGAGTTGGTAGGAAAGAAAAATTTCTTAAACTTTGTGTAAAAGAGCATCCAAGTTATTGAATCAAAGTTACAGTTTTGAGCATATTCACATGTCTGTTACTATTATAATTTCCCCACTGTCATTTTTTTTGTTAATGCATCATCATTATTTAGCTGTTTGCTGGTGAAATCTGTTAAAGAACTGTTTTCCCAGTCCTGGGACTTGAACTGAGTGCTCTTGGATGCCAACCCTGACCCTCTTTGTGCCACAGGAGCCACACCACCACTCCTGGCTTTTTCTGAGTAGTTTATTGGTGATAAGAGAATCTTCCTTCCCAGGCTTGCTTCAAACTATGATCCTTAGATCTCTCAGATTCTAGGTAATTTCAAAGAGATTTGAGTTGTCAGGATAATGTAGTAAAAGCTCTTTCAGTTTTCTTTCTAGATGTTGTTGTAGGCCTTGTTTCCTTGTTGTTGTTTTAATATTTCTGTTTTTTTCTTAGATTTTATATTTTAGAAGCACTGTATTTTGTGGTCTGAATGATATCTACACCCATAGAGGTAACATGGAAGATGCAAACAGATATACAGTGGCTAATATTTGACTTACTCATTACACTTCCAGTTTTATTTTATTCTCTTCTATATTTTTATCTCATATTTGAGGAGTCAGGAAAGACATTACAAGTACTATTTCACAGGGACTCTATTTAGCCCCACCAATAGGAGACCATTGTATATGGAGAAGGTCAATTGGCAATCACTTGTCCCATTTCAAGTGAATTTCTTGACATAGACTTTTAAGAAAAGTTTTTTGTTTTTTTTTTTTCACTTCAGATGCTTTCTTTCAGTTTGGGTAGCGTAGGCCTTACCCTACTGGAAAGCTATTAAAAACTCTAATAGGTATTTAAAATTTCCAGGAGTTTTCAGCTGCAACATGAAATCAAGTTGCCCATCTTCAAGAGATATTCCCCTATGTATTACATTCTCTTTTCTAGAGTTTTTCTTGCTATCTGAAGTCATTTCAAGCACATAAGGGACAGTTTTAAGCACCCACTGTATTGAGTATTGTAACTAGGCTGTCACAAAGTGAGGTCAAATAAATTCTACTAATTATCTCCATCATAATGAGTAGCCTTATGTAGATGTTTTAGAAGAGGCTATATTGGTACCCTAGAAAAATTATGAGTCAGTTAAAATGTTGTTTCCATTTAGAATTGTTGTCCCATTCACCAACCCCTACTTCATCCAGCTTCTCATCTTGCCATTATTTATTCATAGGTTTCAGATTCCCACCACAGAGATGAAATGTTCCTCCTATGACTTTATGTTAATAGTAATTAGACTCTGAGGTTTCTATGTTGAATTTTTGCGAGGATGATCTATACATAATTATGTGTTAAAGTCATCAATGATCAATGCATTTGGAACTATGTCTGTTTTTAGTGTAAGTATTGTTTGTTTCATGAAGTTGAGTGCTCTGCCATTTGGTGTATAGATACTTAAAATTTTTAGGTCTTCCTGCAGAATCGATTTCCTTATGTAATGTCCTTCTTGTCTCTTCTCACTAATTTTAATTTGAAATCTATTTTATCTGATATTATTGTTGCTGTTCTGGCCTGTGTATGGGGATTGTTTGCCTAAAAGATTTTATTCTAAACTTTCACTTTCAGAATATGTTTGGTTTTGTCAGCAACGTGTGTCTACTGAAGACTACAGACAGCTGGGTCTTGCTTTTTGACCTAATTAGCCAATCTATGCCATTGAATTGCCTAGTTAAGTCCATTAGTACTGAGAGTTAGGTCTGGAAAGTGGTAATTCTTGCCATATTATCCACCATCTTGGGACTCAGCTTCATATTCTCTATTTATCTGGTACTTTAGTGAGGGGCCTTGGGGCTCTGCTTCATATTCTCTATCTATCTGGTTCTCTAGTGAGGGGCCTTTTCCCATCCAGTATCCTATTTGTGTTGGATTTCTATATATAGGACGTTTTTAAGTGTACCTTCTGTAGAGCTGGTTTGGTGAAGATGTATTGTTTCAGTTTTTCCTTGTACACTGGGTACACTGTTCTAGGTTGGTAGTTATTTGCATTTAAATCTTGACATACATCATTCCAGGCTGCCCTTGCTTTCATGGTATTGGCTGGGAAATCTGTAGTTATTCTGACAGGTTTGCCTTAATAAGTAATTGGTCTTTTTTCCATGAAAACTTTCAAAGTCCTTTCCTTAGTCTGTATTTATCTGTGCAAATTACAATGTGCCGGTGGGATGTTCTGGCTTGTTTGGAGCTCTACAGGCTCCTTGTATTACTGAATGGGCCTATTGTTTTGGATGTCCTGGAAGTTCTTTTCTAGAATTCTGTTAGATATATTTCCTGGCCATTTGGTTGTCTTCTCTTCTCCTTCCTCACAATCTATTAGTGTTAAATAGATCTTCTGATTGAGTTCTGTAGTCCCTGCCAGCTCTTTCTTGTTTCTTGGAATTGTTTTAGAGAATTGTCTCTACTTTCTCTATAATTTCTGTAATCTGTCTTGATTCAGAGACTTTGTCTTCTACATCACCTATTGTATTGTCAAGACTTTCTACTCTGTTTTTCTTAATTACCTACCTTCTAATTGATCATTTTTCATAGGTTAGATTTTAATATCTTTGTTGAAGTTTTCTTTTGATCTTATATGGACTTCTTTTTTTTTTTTTACCTGTGTCTTCTCTGGTATCCTTTAGCAGAGTGACTTTTTTTCCTATTGAATTTCCTTTCTATCTCTTCGAATTCGTTTAGCTTTCTGTTTGTGGACTCCGTGAATTTCTCTATTACTTTTGGTTTAGCCTCATCCTGCTCATGCATAGCCTCAAGGATATTTCTAATTTTTCATTAAATATATTTATCAGCTGTGTTTTTAAAGCATTCTTAGAACTATCCTGTAGAACCTACATTGTCTTCTTTATTGCCTGCTTATTTTGTGTGGGAGTTGAGGTTTCTTGATTTTCCATTTTTATGTATTTCTATGCTTTTATCTGCCCATTTCAAAACAAAAGCATTCAAATCCACAATCACAACAGAGCATAATATAAAGTAAAATACCAACCCAGACACTACCAATTGCATAGACTAAATCAGAAGTTTAAAACCATACATAGATATTTCCCTATCGAAATACTTCCTCACTTTTGTTGTGGTGCACAAAAAAGGAGATCACATATAGTTGTAGCCAGTGAGCAAATCAGTTGTTAGGGTGAGAATAAATCAAACCAAACCAAACAGATGAGCCAACTAGTTAGAGTCAAATAGTCAGAATTAGAGTCAAGCATTAAAAGAAAATAGGAATAAAGAAAAAAAGTAAAAAAGAAAACTTCCAGTAGTAAAAGGAAGTAAATTAAGATGGTATTTAAAAAATAGAAGGAAAAATTAAGGAAAGAGGACAAAAACCAGAACAAAAAGAGAGGGGAAATAGAAGAAAAGACTAAAATTAAAATAAGACAATTGAGTAATCACAGATATGGCTAGAATTAAATATGCACATATAAGAAACGGGCTTAACAATCACTGGCCAAGTGCACAGGGTTGGGGTATAGTTGGATTCTGAAGCTTTCTTGATATGGGGGTTACATATATTCCCAATTTTCTGTACAACTGGGAAATAGCTAGATTTTTAAAGACTGGTCTGTACCTTACATATAAATAAAAATGGAATGATGAATTCTCTGATCAGTTTATGTGGCCAGGAAAATGCTATGCTTTATAAAACTGGAGTCTGTGTATCTCTCTGTCCAGTCTAAATTAGCCAGCAGTGGAGAAGGGGTGGCTCTCTAAACTAAAACAGGTAAGAGGTCCTTCTTTTCTGCAGTCTATATTCTGCAGAGTCTCTGTTTGGGGGTGGGTTAGTACCTGAATAAATATTCTTAGCCCAGCCTCAAAACCCACTCAGCTTTTAAGAACTTAAAAACTGTGTGGGTTTATGGGGCTGGGAATATGGCCTAGTGGCAAGAGTGCCTGCCTCATATACATGAAACTCTGAGTTAGATTTCTCAGCACCAAATATACAGAAAAGGCCAAAAGTGGTGCTGTGGTTCATGTCGTAGAGTGCTAGCCTTGAGCAAAAAAGAAGCCAGGGACAGTGCTCAGGCCCTGAGTTCAAGCCCCAGGACTGGAAAAATAAAACAAAAGAGAAAAAGTGTGGTGAAAAATTAAAAAAAAAAAAGAACTGTGTGGATTTAGAGAGAGAGAGAGAGAGAGAGAGAGAGAGAGAGGTGTTGTTCTTGTTAGATTTTAGATGATTGCTTTTGAAATTCCCAGGTATTTAGCTGTCTCTGAGCCCTGCTGTGATTTTACTGGAATGCCAACCTTTTCCTTGTTCATTGTACTTGGACACAGCTGTCTCCCATTGAATCAGTCTTTTATTTTCCACCAGAAATGGAGGCTATCAAATTTTTCCACCCTTTTAAGAAAATGCTGTTGCTTTTCCAGCAAGTGTTTCCAGTTAGTTGCTCTGGTGGCTTCTTTTCTCCTTTCAAAGGGGGCACTGTTCTCAGATAAGGGATGGAGTTTCCTTTCAAATGCTGTTCTTTTGGAGATGGAGGATGTCTTTCATGGGGTACTTGGGGTTCTCAGCGATTCTTAGAATTTTGTCTCCATTGTGGTGAATTCTGTATGCATCTGACTGGTTTGTGAGAGGACAGAAGTGTTGGCTAGTTGCCAAAATGTTAAGGGAAAGGAAAAGCAACCTTAAGCCTCAATGAATTAAAAAAAATCAGACATGTGTAGGATCCTTTCTGTGGGTTGGTTGTGAGGTTTTTGCTTCTTCAGGAATGTCTTTCAAAAAAACTGATCTTGGTGCTGTAAATAGTATTTTAATGCTACTAGACATACAGTTTGATTAGAATATTTTCTGAAAGGGTTAGATCTATGGCAGGTAAATAAGAACCTAAGGGAGCAAGGTCCCTAGGGAGTTAGGGTGCAAAGAGAAAAGGGTGCTTGTGTATGATTTAAAAGAATTATGTAAAGGAGCCCATCAGTTGATGCAAAGTCAAACATAGGAAGGAGGAAAAATTTTAACCAACATTAGTGAAGTTCTTAACACAGTTCTTGAAAGAAAAATGGACCTTTTCTTCTAGAGGATTGAGGGTATCAAGCACAATGGAGTTTACAAGTAAAACTTGTGCTGAATGGTAATCTGAGAATAACACTTTCTGAGAGAAAAACCAGCCCCTTAACCAGGAGTAATAGATTTACATAATTGTTCCCAAAGCCCCTTCAGATGTATTGTGGAAATCCTCCATTCAAACAGTGAATTAAAGATGGTGAAAAGCATAGGGAAGAACATTTTCAGAAGATGGACATGCATGGGTGCTGCATTTACTCATAAGACCATACCTTCCCAGAAGAATGGTTGGACCACTGGGGATAACTATAAATCAGAGGACCAGCTAGTAAGGGGGATAAAGGATACTTTCCTATTCCAATTGTGGTGGTTAATAATGAGGAAAATGCATATAAATTTACAGAGCATAATATAAGCAACTCTTATTAGAGTTATGTGAGGCTTGGCCATGTACATGATGAACTCTGGGGTCTTGCTCTGGCATTGCATCCTATTAATTTTCAGTGTCCAGAAGTCCCAGGGCCTTTGCTAAAGGAATTTGCTTCTCTGTCCAGTCTGGGTAAGAACACATCTAATGATTTTACCAGTCAGTTCTGGCATAGGAGAGACTGGTTCAGGGACTAACTGGAATATGAAGTCTATAGCCACAGTTAATTTTTCTTCCACTGAGTAAAGAACAAATCAGATGTGGGAAAAGGAAAATGTCCTTTCACAAGTCTTATATTCCTGCCACTTGGTCAAGATGTTCAAAGAAGAGAATTGTCTGAACTACAAATAAGTTCCCAGACCTAGAAGAACCCATAGGGATGGAAGGAGAGGTATGTCCTAGAGAGGATTGAGGAGACAGAGGGAAAAGAGAGGAGGAATTTAGATGGTGGTAAGGGTCTTGAGAGGAGATTGTCCCAAAGGAGGAGCCAGAACTAGTAGGAGACCCAGAGTCACTAAAGCATATGCTATTATGAAGGAAGATGAGGTTGAGGATGGGCAGGTGGAATTCTAAAAGACCTGGGGTATCGATTTTTGAGTCAGGGGTACATTGAAAGGGAAATAATCTATAGATTTCAAAGTAGACGGTGGAGTAGGAGGTGTCAGAAAAACATACAACACATGGATTGGAAGGCCAGTTCTTGGGACAGAGGGCTAAATAGATCTGAGCTTAGGAAATACTTAATCATTTCTTTGTGCAATGACAGTAGAAACTTAAGCAAAGAAATATTAAAATGATGGGATGTTTTAAAGTTAGACCTCTTATGTCCTGTCTAGGTGACATAGTACAAGAAAGATGTCCATGTTGCCTAATTGTTCTAGTTTTGGAGGAGGCAGTCCTTCATAGGTGATGACTTGAATGAAACTTGCCCATGACAGACAGTATGAAGGGAAGGGGACTAAATTTGGGAATGTCCTCATGCCTCAAATGCAGAAAAAAATGTCCTCTCTCAAATGATCCAGATGATCTTCTCTGCAACAGCAACTCTCTCCTTATGTTATGAAGCCTAATGCTCTCTAGAGCCTCAGCAACCAAGACAGATAGTAGTCAACCAGGCTATCTATACCTGTGACCTGAAAGGTTTAATCATTGTGAATACATTTTTCCCTTCCACCTCACTATAAAAAACTCACATCTATGCCCTGAAGATAGCAAAAACAGTAAAGTGCTATCTCTCTCTGTGGCTGTCACACATGTCTGTGTATTTGTTGTATAAGGAAGAGTGGCTGGATCTGACAATGAAATCCTTTAAATTTTACCCTGAGGTTTAAAAACTCTGTTTTCATCTCCGCATGCCAAAGCTCATGAAAACCATAATGTTCCTGGCCCAACCCATGGTAGGCTTCTTTAAACATGAAGAAGTGAAGAAGAAAGGAGTAGGTTAACTCTCTTCCATTTCTGAAAGCATTCAAATAGGATCATATTTACAGATGACAATGTTGACCACAGATATCATTCACCAAACACTCACTTTTGATAGTGAATGTGTCTCCCTGTGTTTAAGCTTGCATTATGCCTGTAATCCTAGGTACTGAACAGAGTGAACAAACACAGCGTGCACTGGCTGGCCTGGGAAATAGTGTAAGAATATACCCGAAGAGCAAACTAAAATCCATCAAAGATGGGGATTATGTCTCAAGAGGGAAAAAGAGTTCCTATATAGCAAGCATTCTGCCCTGAGTTCAAAGCCAAGTATATCAGGAAATTTAAAAAAATCATTTAGTTTGTTCTTAGGAAAATGACTAATCTCTGTAATATTACTAGCAATTTACATCTTTAGCTAAACATAACCATAACCTCCTAGTTAAAGCTCGAGCAACTTCTCCTTTGTAAGTGTTAACATGATCCAGGAAAGCTCTTAAATCAGGAAGGCTCCCACAATGGTACTTCTCTAGTGTTTATCTCCATTTTAGCTTCTAGGACAGGAGATAGGACATTTGTTTTCTGTTCTAATTGGAGAACAGAAAAGAAGAAATAAGATTACTTCCTTAATAACTCTCAGAGCATTTTCACATATATTAGCAAAAGCTGAGTCTGAGGAATGGCTCAAGTACAAGTGTATCAGCCTAGCAAACTCAAGTTTCTGAGTTGAAAGCCCAGGACTGCCAAAAGGAGGGAAAATAAAAGATTTAAGGATTCAGACAGATACTGGTGGGCTCAAGCCTATAATCCTAGCTACTTGGGAGGCTGAGATTTGAGTATCATGCCTAGAAGCCAGGCCACGAGGAAAGTCTGTAAGATTCTTTTCTCTAAGCACCAAAAAAGCCAGAAATAGAGCTGTGGATTAAGTAGTAGAGTATTATTTGCATTGAGTAAAGAAGCCCTGGGACAATACCCAGATCCTGAATTCAAGATGCTAGACTCCTTTTCTTTGTCTCTCTCTCTCTCTGTGTGTGTCTCTCTCTCTCTTTCTCTCTCTCTCTCTCTCACACACACACACACCTATCCACAGGGATGTGGACATATTAATCCTCATTATTAAAGATGGAAACACCAAAACTGGACTTGGGCACCACTAGAGAAATAGAACTGGTGTAGTTCCAATTGAAATCTAAGTCTTCACACTTCAAATTCTGCTATCTTTCAACACTATAAGGCAGTACATGAGCTTAAGACAAAGGGAACAGAAAATAAAACAGAAAAAAAGAAATAAGTGCATACATGACATAGTATGAATGTCTTGTTTCCAGTTCTTGGAGATCATGTTGCTACATTTCATTATATATGGCCCTATGCAGTTAAGAGATAGGGCTACTGTGATTCCTTGCTAAGAATATCATAGACATATTCTCATTGTCTCATTTTAGAAAGAAGGAAAGTTAAATTCCTCAGTGAATCTAGACATGGTGGCAGTTACCCAAAACAGGAGTGCTATCCCTTACCTATGTATGAATAACTGTCATTCAGGACTCTTTATACACAATTTCACGGGGAGTACTATGTGTCTTCAGGAAGGGGAGAAGGTATTATCTTCATGGCATCTTAGGGAACATCATCACCACACACATTCTGCTTCTTCTTATCTGCCTCACTTCCCAACCACCACATACACACACGTTTTGCATCATGTTTCCTATCTACTGCAGTTACGTAGTTAGGGTGCGGCCTGCGCACTTTTTGGGGGGTCTCCCGGGGTCTCATTTGTGGGTTTAGCCTCCTCCTGGGGTCCGACTGCGCATTAGGCAGCTGGGGAGATCTCCTTTGGAGACTCCTGGGCATGGCTCGTGGGGGCCGGGCCTTGCTGGAACTCTTGTGGAACGCGTTCTCCCTGCTGTAGGGCTTCACCTCATATGCTGAAATGTCTTTCTCTAGATGGTTAAGAATATAGTTGAAAACTCCCTACAGAACCGTGGGTGGGACCTTAAACGGGATGTTCCTGTCCTTGTTCATCTCTAGCGACTTTTTCTGATGTCAGCCCTTCATGTAATACAGTAAAGTTTTCACCTACAGAAGACTTGTTGGACACTTCCCCAAGATTCCCCTTGCTTTCCCACCAGTGGGTGTTGTGCAACTCAAGAACATTGTCCTTTTTTCTCCGCTGACAAATCCACGGATTAGATTTAAGCGTTTCCAAGACTAAAGGACTGAGCTCTGTCCCTGAAAGCAGTGACATGGGCAAGCAATGATATTCTGCCTATAGACAAACAGACCTAAGGCATTCTGTTCTTTTAAATATTCTTATAATTTTTGAACAAACCCGTGCAGTTAAATAGAGAAAAAGTTTTGATTTTGTACCAGACAGATTCATATTTCATTCTGGCTCTCAGAGCTATGTCCCCTTTTTGGTATTTGACAGCTGGTTGCAGAAATAACACCTCATTTCTCCCTGGACCTGTTAAGGCAATGCTTCCCACCCATAAGGCTCTCAGTTCAATGCCTCCTCATGCTCACTGCAGAATCCTGAAGGCATGCCACTGTGCTGTTTACACAACCAGATTGCAAATTAAAGTTATACTTAAGGCACAGTAAAGCAAGTGTACATAACAAAATGACCTCCTAGTACTCTGTGTCACTGAACTAAAAATTAAGCCATAGCCATTATGTACCCATCCCAAATCTGTTCCCTTTTCCTTTCTGCATATAAAACCATCCTGAATTGTGATCCTGTGTAGTTAAATGTAGTTTATGAAACAGATTACTATAGTTAATTTTCTCATTTTCTTTTACTAATCAAGAAAAGGTGGTCGACAGGCTCAGAGGTAAGAATGAGAATGAAACTCTGGAAACAGTTGGTGTTTAATGATCATGAACATGTTAACTAGGAATTTTAGAGTTAGGTTTCATTTATTAATTTTATTTGATTGATATTGATGTAAGCTTTAATTTTTTTACTCTGAAAGGATCTTCTTTTTAAAAAATTGGGTTATTGAAATTTGAACCCTGTGTCTGTGCTTGCTGATAAGCATTATACAACCTGAGCCGCATCCCTGAACCTTTTTTTTCACATACATGGGTTCTTCCTTTTTTTTTTTTTTTAAGTTTTGATCATCTACTTAATGTTTCCTGTGTCCCAACCAGTGTTATGAAGAGATGCACACATTTTCCTTGAGATGGAAGGAGCCTTACTATAATTTGGTCCCAGCTTGTGTCAAAACTGCAATTCTGTTTTCTTCTTGATCTTTACCAATTAGGTACCTGGTTTATCAGTAATGTATTACTTATGAAATTTATTACTATGCATGAAATGGGTCATCTTTATAATTCTGAACTTTTGTCCATTTTATTGACATTTCCCCTGATTTCATCAATACAAACTTCTATATACAAAAGCACAATTATCTGACTCCTTCTGCATCTCTCTCTTTCTCTCTCTCTCATTCTCTTCCATTTCCATTCCCTCTCTTTTCTTCTCCCACCCTCTATTTCTTTCACTTTTCTTGACTATCTTGCTATTTTTTTGCTGGTTCTGGGGATGGAAGTTATTTTTTAGGTGCTTTCCTGGCATGTTTAAAGAAGGCTACAGCACCATATTGGAAAAAATTATCAGAGTTTTTCCTTCCTAATCTGGCTTCAAGTTATAATCTTCATATCGCCTCCTGAGTTGTAGATATCAGCTTTCTGATTAGCTAGCATTACAGGCATGAGCCCCAACATTGTCTGGCTAATTTCTCTAAGACACTAAAGTAGAGATAGAGTATTTCTTGGTGGTATTTATGTTTATCTCTTTGGGTGTAAAAAAATGATGTGTGATTATGGCACAAAAGTAAATTTAGCACCAGATGCTCTTGTTTCACAGTTTCTACTAGTGAGTGAAACTCTGTGAGCAATGTTATATTTAGTAACCATTCAATGTATTTATGAGAAATAATCCTAATTTGTAGATCATCATACAAAGAACCACTTTGGTGAGTTCTCCAGGGTGCTCATCCTAAAGGGCTGTACTAACACACTGAAAAACAGGACCTTGCAGGTTACATTGAAATGGATTTTAGCTTTCTGTCTTTTGTTCTGTTAGGTACAGGAACTCTGGCATCCCAATAGTGGGGTAGGTGTGGTAGGTAATACTTCTTACCTCTTGGAACAGGAAAATGAAGAGATCATAAGACCAGAAGGGAGTCAGCATGTCTTGGCCAGTGTCTTGAAAAATAAAATCAACTTGAAATTGTGCTATGGTAATGAATATGTACTATTGGTGTGTTTTATAGTATTTCTTGACTATGACTACAGGATAATGGAACATCAAACTTTACCTATGTTACTCTATATTCACAAGAAGAAAGATTCACATAAACTTATTAAGTAAACAAAATTCATGGTATGGCTATGGGATGGTGACAAATGATGCAGTTGGACAAGCAGATGGAGAAACAGGAATTAATAATTTATTAAATATCAACACTGTTAAACAGTCATTTGTGTCTCATTCATGTTTGTGTATATGTGTATGTTTGTGTGTGTATGATTTGATTGAGAAATTAAATAGGCCAATGCTGTGTGTGAGTTTGTAATGAATCCTTCTAAAAGTGGTCCTAGTATCTTCCTGTACCATTCTTGGGAGGAGCAACACATTCTGTGTGCTGATATTCTGCTTTGGAACAATTTTTTCCATGTCAATAGATAGGATTGGGGAAGATGAAGACAGGAAAAATCCAGTTAAGTGAAAGTGGGATTGACTGTATTTCCCAAATCCACACAGTGATCAAATACCTAAAGTCATTACTTACCTGAAGATATTCCAACTGATTATATCTTCTGTGTACTAAGCCTATCCAGTTCTCTGCTAGGAGATAGGCTGGCATTTCCATACTGTAACATTAACTTGATATAGTATTCCCTTAGCTGGGTAGTGTGGTCTGGAGGCTTAGCCTCCTTCCCCACTCTTTTTTTCTCTGCATTTATCTGAAACTCATGTACAAGGAAGTTAGTCCTGAAATATTTAAGGGATACTTGTGTGATCCAGGTGCAATGTGGACTTCCAAGTCAGTTTTGACAGTAGACATGGTTAAGCTCTTATAGGCTGGGCATTCACTCAGCTGAGTTTCTATTCAAGGATTTTCGGGCAGCATAGTTGGATTGTGCCTGCTTGATCTCTTAAGGCTGGTCATTGGTATGTTCTTTTTGCTGCTTCATGTCCTCTTCATGGACTCTAGCAACTCCTGTATATGAATTTCAGTCCTTCATCTGTCTAGTCCTTTTTCTTCTCTGTCCCCACCTCCTATGGTTGCTGAATATGGTCCCGCAAGATAAGCACCACCTAGCACAGGGTGTTAAAAGTCCATGCTGTTTGTTTCATAAGTAAAGAAAAGTCCAGGGCTTATTGGGATCACTGTCCTCCTGCATTGGCTTTCATAGGATTAATATGTGATTAAAAATCAGTCAGCTTATAGACTTTTATTACTCAAACAGGGATATTTTTACTGTACACATTCACTCCTTATTCTCTTTGCACACAGTTGTTTCCACACATTGCCAGAGGGCTGTTTAAAAGACTTTTGCTTTTCATTTTTCTACCTAGTGTCTTTTGTAAATTTCAGACCATCATCACCAAAAGCACAAACTCCATCTCAATACAACGTAGAACCAAGCATATATATCCAATGCCTAATGTATGAAACTGTAACCTCTCTACATCTCTTTGACAATAAATAAAAATAAAATAAAACAACGATGAAAAATTAAAAAAATAGATATCAGACTTAAAATAATGCTACATTGCCAAGCAAGCTTGACAATATTTACTGACTAAATATTAATACAACGTTAGCAATTTCAGTATAAAGTCTCTTGCCCTGTTGTGTTGTTTCATTTCCTTTACTCCAAGATTTCGGATCCCTATACAAGAGATAAAACATTCCCCCATGACTTTATGTACATCTTAATTAGAGTATAGGTGTTGATGTGAATGGATAGTCATGATGAAGTTTTTTCATTCCTATGTGCCATTTATGTGCCTTGGTAATGTGCTTCCATATCCACAGCATATTGCACATATTACGAACTCAGGTACCATGTGTTGGTATGGAGATTTCTTGGATATTTGTGTGTATATGTGACCTTGCTCTCAGAATTTTTTCTAGGAAAAAGCACAGTATAGTGTGTACATTGACTGCACTAGAAGGACGTATTTTTATGGAGGTATGTAGACCTCTCAGGTGTTACCAGGATTTTTAATGCCATATGACTACATATGTTTTTGTATATGAATGATTGTATCTATTACCTAGGGACTCCTTGCAACTACAGTACTGAAAAATGTTAGCCACACACTATCAAATGTTGCTTATCCTCAAATGCAATTATGAGCCTGCCACTGCTGTTGCCTCACCCTGTCCAGACTGCTGTGTTGTTTGTTTTGTCTTTGATTGCCAAGCCATGTGTCAATGATATCTGGAATTAATTGATACACACAGTATTTAGAATAGTTGGTCATTGTAGACTCATTTGGTTCATTGTCCTCTAAATAATTTTCTATCCTGGCACTAAGGAGCTACCATTCCCCTTGATTCTGTTTTACAAGGCTGAAGCCCACACTCATGCCCATTATACCTCAATAGATGTAGAAAAGTTGTCTGATAAAATTCAGTATGTGTTTATAAATTTTAAAAAGCTAAATAAATTGTTGGTGGAAATCACATGGTGGTACAATGTACCTATTTGTATTAAACCACCAGCTGACATTGTAATAACAAAAACAGAAGAAAAGTTTCATTCTGTAATCTGGAATATGTTGATCATTCCTATATTCATCTCTTTATTTGTTATTGTTATAGAATTCTTGACCAGAGCCACTAACCAAAACAAAAACATTTCATCATGGTAGAGAATCACAAGATATCAAGTTTCTCAATGTCAGCAGATTATCTGATCTTATATCTGGAACAACTGGAATAGTTCCCCTGAGCAATATCAGAACAATACACATAAAATAAATCTACAGGATGCCATTCCTCACAAATATTTTCAGCAAAAGCAACTGGGAGAGATCTTATTATCATGAATGAAAATTCTTTGCCTGGTCAAGAGGAACCAGCCACTGTCCTGGTTGATTACTACACTGCCATTTCATTGATGAGTGGGATGTATAAACCAAAACCCTACAATGAGCTTGATTTGTTTGGTCAGATATATCAATGATTATTCTGTTGAAGGGGAAATTTCCAGATTTGTGGTGTTATGCTTTTAGCCCAAGCTTTCACTGTTACTCCCAGAACCAGTAGCCATTACTGGAATGCACAGATCTACACAAAACTCACTGTCTTCTTCCAGGAAAATGCTTCTTCCCAAGCAGCTGATAGTGCTGATATGATCCTGGTCATTGATTACTTCCTCCTGTTAGTTGGGTTTGAAAGATCACAATAGTACATTTCTAGTATTGCCATTTTTTCAAAGTCTTGATCATGTTTCCAAATTGATTTCTTCCCCACGTTTTAAACTAATTTGTAGGGGACCAAGTCTTCTTAAGTCAGTGAAGATGGTCAATATCTAAAAGAAGTTGAATTCTGAGTTAGGGTAGATGCTGACAGATACTTTGAATGGAAGTTGGTGCAACTGGGACTGTAAATCTACCATGTGGGATCTGAACTGAATAGAATGTTCAAGAAGGGTCTTGATTATGAGCTATTGTGTGCAGATATTGATGTTCTCACCAAGGAGACTTAATGAAGACATTTTGCTAATCAGATCTGCCATCCAGAATTACAACAATCAAGTGAGTGCCAAGTGAACATCACCAAGGGCATCACCAACTTGGGCACAAGGGTGAGGTGCTTGTATATCAAGCTGTCCAAGCTGCTTTTGTTAGTATGTCTTTAGGATGTGCCTGATTCTTTGGGTTTAGATGACACATTATTGGTTTTATGTTTGACTCTGAGGCTCAATCTTTACATTCATGGCATCCTTATCTCTGAAGAACTATCCACTGGATAACCATCAGTGAAATATAACATGAAAGATGACAAGTGGATGATTACAGTTTTATGTTAAAAATCTAGCTCCAAAAACAATAGTTTGGAAGAAAGCCTCTTTAACAAATGGTGCTGGCAAAACTGGCTCAACACATGCAGCAAACTAAAACTAGATCCTTATATATCACCCTGCAACAAAATCAATTCCAAATGGATTAAAGACCTCAAAATCAAAACAGACACCCTGAAAACACTAAAGGAAGGAGTAGGAGAAACACTTGGGCTCCTTGGCGCAGGATGGAACTTCCTTAACAATGATCCAGAAAGGCTACAAATCAAAGAAAGGTTGGACAAGTGGGACTGAATCAAACTGCAGAGCTTCTGCATGGCAAAGGACATAGCTCGCAAGATAAATAGAAAGCCCACAGACTGGGAGAAGATCTTTACTGGACATTCAACGGACAAAGGCCTCATCTCTAAAATATATGCAGAACTAAAAAAATTACCTTCCTCCAAACAAAACTGCAAAGAACCAATAGCCCCCTCATCAAGTGGGCTAAAGACTTACAAAGAGACTTCTCTGATGAGGAAATGAGAATGGCCAAGAGACATGTGAAAAAGTGCTCTACATCACTGGGCATAAAAGAAATGCAAATCAAAACAACATTGAGATTCCATCTCACCCCAGTAAAAATGTCATATCAAGAAAATGTCATATGAAGAAAACTAACAATAACAATTTTTGGAGGGGATGTGGCCAAAAGGGAACCCTACTTCATTGTTGGTGGGAATGTAAACTGGTTCAGCCACTCTGGCAAGCAGTATGGAGATTCCTCAGAAGGCTAAATATAGAACTCCCCTATGTCCCAGCAGCCCCACTTTTGGGTATCTATCCAAAAGACCACAAACAAAATCACAGTAATGCCACCAGCACAACAATGTTCATTGCAGCACAATTTGTCACAGTTGTAACTACTTTCAACATCCCATGTGTATCTGTAGCTTCTATTATTGATGATGTTCTTGTATCACCTTCCTGTGGTTGTACCTACACTATCTCTGTAATCTTATCTGAGTATATTGGAAACCGTGTATACTGGTATTAGAACTAGGAAATTGAAAGGAAATACCAAAATTGAGAGATCAGGGTAAAAAAAGACAAACAACTACAAAAGCAATACTTGCAAAACTGTTTGGTGTAAGAGAACTGAACACCTGGCGGGGGGGAACGGGAAAGGGGGAGGTGGGGGGGGGTATGAGGGACAAGGTAACAAACAGTACAAGAAATGTATCCAATGCCTAACGTATGAAACTGTAACCTCTCTGTACATAAGTTTGATAATAAAAATTTGAAAATAAATAAATAAATAAGAAAAATATGAAATGTATATAAATCTTTTTTAGCAAAAAAAAATCTAGCTCCATTTGATAATAAAATATATAACACCATGACACTGAGTGAATATTTTAGAAATATATTACATATGCATATCTACATATATACCTCAATCTAGCCAACTGTATGTATGTATACATTACTGTGATATATATGTACAAAAATAGTCATGGAACCAAATATTTTTAGAAAGGAGCCTGGTGGAAGTAGGTTGAGAAATACTTTTTATAGTAAAATTCATGGGAAAAACTTGATCAGATACATTGTATTGTTTGCCTGATTTAATTATCACAATGTGAATTTTATAGGATTTTCTGCTCATAATATTTTTATAATTTTTTTTCATTTTTAATATAAAGTGGATGGACAGTTACAGTTATATATATCAAGTAGAGAGTAATCTGACCACTTATTTCCTTCCCTCCCTCTTCCCAACTTTTCCTCCTGTCTCCCAACACTGATTGTCTACTTCATTTTCAACATAGTGTCCTGTCGGGAGCTGAGCTAGCAACTAAGCTCATCCTGACCTCTGGCCGTGCTGATGTCGCCAGAATGTCGGGAGCCAAACTAGCAGCTAGATTCATCCTTACCACGGGCTGTGCTGTTATCACTAGGATGTACCAGATGCAAGGACCTTTGCTCACGGGCACTATCTGGAATTGCTTTGCCATTGTCTGCACCTTGCTATGTCTGCCGGAGTAGATTCCTATGTTAATCTACCTTTTCCTGTGTTTACCGTAATCAAATGTTTGCCAACTTCAAAGCCCCTGTGTGTTCTTAAATTTTAACAACCCTATGCTATTCTCTGGTTCCAAAACTGCATATAAGCTGGAAGTTAAGAATAAACTGTTGCTGCAGTCTTGAGGTTCAACCTTACGGCTGCAGACCTCCCGTACCCCAGCTTTGTCTCTTGTCTTTTTTCTCTTGCCTTATTTTTCCTTTTCCTTATCCCCGCGGCCCCTCAGTCAGGATTCCTGTTTCCCTGCCGGCTGGCCCAGCAGGGTGTCCCATGAATTTCACTAGTGTATTTGGTCACCCCTTGTCACACCATTCCCTGTGGCCCACTACCCTCCCAAAGACAGAGCAAGAAGCAAATGAGAAAAAAAAAAAAATAAGCACAGCGACAAAGAAAACTCTCTTTTTTCCATTTCCTGGAGTTCATTTTGGTAAACATTATTTTATATGACAGATGCACATAGGCATTGTGTCTTTCTGTTCCTCTCCTAAAAGTATGTGCCTTTAATCTCACTATGTGTGAATGCCTGGTGTTAATACAGTTTTTTAAAACACTTAACTAAATAGGAATTGAAGGAAACCATCTCTGAAGATAAAACCATAAAAATATGAAATTCAGTGTTACAACCCTAATTTTTTTTCTGCAAGTTAGGAAAGACAACCTGAGTATAATGTTGTATAGATCAGACAGCTTACTGATTCTGAGACACCATATAGAGATGCAATACAATATTACTCAAAACCTCAAAGACCTACTTGTAGAAGTCCATAGCAAATTCTAACACTCACAATGAATTGTTTCATTTTGGCCTCATAGGACCAAGCAATCAGTAAAGAAGATAACCAAGTAAAGAATTCAACCACATTTTACTTAAAAAACAATACAAACTATAATCATTGACTTACTTTTGTACTGAGATAAGAGACATAGCCAGTGGAATAGAATACAGTAACCAGAAATAAATCCCACTATACACTGAGACGATATTCAAACCAGTGTCTGCAACACAACATTGGAATATATCAACTGTATTGAATATATTATGAGCTAAGAGTATCCAAAATCTTTGAAAAGTAAAATAGGATTTCCCTTTGAATTTAAAAATAAGCCTGAAATGGTTCTTAGGCTAAACATTTAGAATAAAGCACTAATTTTCACAGAGGAATACAACAGAAGAAACCTTCATCATACTGCACTTTTCCTCTTAGTTCTTCATAGTCAGTGCAAAAATCAGATACAAATTATGTCCTTTATCACTGACAACTGCAGAATTGGGCCAGGACACAATTTATGCTTTACTAATACTGCATGGTTTCTTCTCCTCAGGGTTGGGAGACAATGGATGATATCACGTTGGATGATGTCTGTCATCTGAAACTAACATCAGGCAGCAAGCAACAAACTAAGGTTTTCAGAAGCTCATCTTAAACTCCCTCATAATATGGCAGAAAATCTGTGCCTCTGTGAAATGGTTTTGCATTGCAATGCCTCCTATGATTGTGTGAACCTCTTGCTCACTTGTGACTTTAAAATACCCTGAGCCTTTGAGATTTAGGTGTGGACAAATTGAACATCACATTACATGGCTAATGAATGACCTTCACTCTCATTACGCCAAGAAATACTGAGCAGAGGGCTTTCCCCTGCCCTTTTACCTGCCTAGCCAAACAAAACATTGAGAATATTCAATTCATCTCTATCATGCCTGGGGATACACCCTAAAATACTGTATCAGGGCCAGAGGAAGTTATGTGTGTCTAGCCTTATCACCTTTCCATAAGAACACATATGATTCTAGTCCATGGCCATTCCCCCTTTCTTTTTCAGCCTGAACTAACTGTGGTTGATCAGAGCAGCCTCAAGTTACATCAGCAGCAGGAGTTGATGGGCAGTTCCTGCTCAGTACCTGGACAGCAGGAGCATTGCTGCTTCTCCAGGATACTGTCTAATCTGGTAGATCATGGATTCAGTTTATGCCACAGCCTGAAGCAATTCTGGCTCCAATGTCATCAATCATGATCCAGTAACCCAGGATGGTCCATTTGTAGAGATTCTGACCACTGTCATATGGAATACTGCAGGCCAGTGGCTGTGTATGGGACTTGTGACTCAACTCTGAAGCATAGAGTGCACTTTTGAGATACTCTGTCCTTTCTTCCTTCTTTCCTTTATTCCGCCCTTTCTTCCTTTTTCCCTTCCTTCCTTTTTTCCTTCCTTCCTTCTTCCTTCCTTCCTTTTTTCCTTCCTTCCTTTTTCCTTCCTTCCTTCCTTCTTTCCTTTCTGAGAAATGTACTATGGTTTGGGTGTTGAAATAGGGAAAATGTGCCTACAATTGATTCCCAACAAATCTAGACCCAGGAGCCACCATATGGAGAAAGTGATTTTAGGCCAAAAAAAAAGTATATTTCTGTTAATAGTCATAGAACACTCCAAACTCTGAAATAATTATATAATATCAGAATGACAGGTAAGGCCACATAGCACAATACTCCATGATTTTTAGAAAAGGCAAGCATGGTGATTGGTAATACCTGTAATCTGAGCATCAGAGTGCCTGACACAGGAAGATCTAGAGTTCCAGGCAGGAATGAAGTTACATACTAGACCCTGACCACCCAAATCCAAAAAGCACACACCAAAAATATAATTGTAGTGGAAAGTCAGCTAACAGTCAATATAAAGTGTCCCCAAATAAAAGGTCATTCATGGAACACATGCCTGTAAACCAGCTCCTCACAAGCTAGAACAGGAGAAAAGAATTGGTGAAATCTCTCAACAAACTAGTAGTGGTTCAGGGTTGTGACCCAAAGTATGTGGAGGATTCATAAAATGGTGATCAGGAGAGAGATTATGGGCAGAAGCAAGAGTCTCCCCCCCACCCCCCCGCAATTGAATACAAATAACTGAAGCAAATTACAAAGACAAACAACAACAAAACTAAAGCAAAAAAGGGCTGGAGGTGTTACTTGACCTGTGCCTTGAGTGCAACCCTCGGTAATACCACAAAAAAGTGAAATAAAAACAGGTTTTGGGAACTACTCTGATAGTGATCAGTAGGAAGGAAGGGATGCAATTTTTACTGTGCTGTTTTCTCTTGAAAGGAAGAAAAAAAATGATTCCAGCAACAGAATATGGAATGGTGATTCAAATAATATTCTAACATGTCATCCTGGCAATGATTTTTATAAAAATCAAACAAGAATTATTTAGTTTAAAGGTACAGGTGTACCACAGGTGCAGGCACATTGGGGGCACACTGCTCTGTCAGATGTACTGGTAACACCTGTAAGTTTGTAAAATGTTCCCTAACCCAGACATAAGATCTTCCCTTGGCAATGTGACTCTCCTCTTGATGATGCAACCTGAGGGGCAGGTGGAGCATCTCCTACATTATCCCCATGAGGGTATAAATGTTTCCTTATTCCTTATGGAAATTTGGCCTTATCAGCTCTGCTGGCAATAAACTCTTCTGTACATGACTTTCTCCATGTGGTCTTCTGAGATAATTTCCTTTCACCACCTACCACAGGCACACCAAAGAGCCCTTGAGCTCTCACAGATGTAGGTGAACAAACAAGCCCATGGGCTCTGCATTAGGATGTTCATGTGTACCAGTAGGCTCCGAGATTCTAAGAGGCTCACTGTACCAGAGATGTAGGCTTCTCCACAAGCTCAGTGCACTAGTTAACACATACACACACAGACACACACACATACATGCACACCAAGCATGTACAGGCACACATGAAGAACACATGAATCAGCAGGCTCAGGCATACCAGGAGGTCCATGCTCACTAGGAGGTGCAGTCACATGCACACACATAAAACATGTACATTGTGAGAGGGGCACTAGAAGGCCTCCACACACAGTTGTGGGCAAGCAAACAGGCCTATCTGGAGATGCAGACACACCAGGTGTCCCACAAGCCTACACTTGCAACACCAAGAGCAAACCTCTTCTCATCTGCAACCCTTTGCCATCCCATCACCCTATGAACAACAGCATGCCTATATGCAACAGTGGGACCAATATACACAATGGCAAGGACACTGTTGGCTAGGAAGCACAAAACGCTGTAAGAAGCCTGTGGGTTGTGTGGTGAACAGGTCCTCTGAGGAATGATGCAGCTAGGTCTGTTCTGAAAGTGGGGGACCAGGAACTTGGGCACATTCTGATTCAGCATAAAAGATAAACCACAGCACACTCCAACACACACAAACACACTCACATGCAAACACTCGTGGGCATGTGTGCGCACACACACACATATAAAATGAATGCCCAGACTGCCCATTCCTACCAGTATGCCCATGCATACCAGCACACTGATATGCATCAGAAAGAACATAAACACAGGGAAGGCCTGCCTACCTATAGGTCCACTTACCAAATCAGGAGGCCTCTGGCACCAGTAGACTCACTAACACTAAGGAAGCCCACATGTACCAACAGGTGCACCAGCATGCACAATTATACCAAGAGCCCCAATGGCACCAGCAGGCCGTTAGGCACCTTCATTCAT
>NW_025956596.1:0-31282 GCF_023159225.1 Perognathus longimembris pacificus
GTTCCCTCACCACAATCCAGATTCTTTTGGGGAGTTACCAGTACAGTAACCATACCAGGAAGTACTTAATTTATTAAGCTACTGCTTTTCTTAATCTCAGTGGAGATATTTACTGATAAACAGCTACCTACGCAGCATGTTCATGTCGTTCCTAAATGATCTTTTATCTCTCTCCCTCACCACAAATCAGATTCTTCTGAGGAGTTCCCAGTACTTTATCCTTTCCCCTGTGTAATTACCTTAACAAGCTCCAGCTGTTTTTATTCTCAGAAGGTTTACTCCCTGATATACAGCTGCCTACCCCCTTCGTATGTGCAGGTCCTAAATGAGCTTTTTTCTCTGTTCCCTCACCACAATCCAGATTCTTTTGGGGAGTTACCAGTACAGTAACCATAAGAGGAAGTACTTAATTTCTTAACCTACTGCTTTTCATAATCTCAGTGGAGATATTTACTGATAAACAGCTACCTACGCAGCATGTTCATGTCGTTCCTAAATGAGCTTTTATCTCTCTCCCCTCACCACAAATCAGATTCTTCTGAGGAGTTCCCAGTACATTATCCTTTCCCCTGTGTAATTACCTTAACAAGCTCCAGCTGTTTTTATTCTCAGAAGGTTTACTCCCTGATATACAGCTGCCTACCCCCTTCGTAAGTGCAGATCCTAAATGAGCGTTTTTCTCTTTTCCCTCACCACAATCCAGATTCTTTTGGGGAGTTACCAGTACAGTATCCATAGCAGGAAGTACTTAATTTATTAAGCTACTGCTTTTCTTAATCTCAGTGGAGATATTTACTGATAAACAGCTACGTATGCAGCATGTACATGTCGTTCCTAAATGAGCATTTATCTCTCTCCCCTCACCACAAATCAGATTCTTCTGAGGAGTTCCCAGTACATTATCCTTTCCCCTGTGTAATTACCTTAACAAGCTCCAGCTGTTTTTATTCTCAGAAGGTTTACTCCCTGATATACAGCTGCCTACCCCCTTCGTAACTGCAGGTCCTAAATGAGCTTTTTTCTCTATTCCCTCAACACAATCCAGATTCTTTGCGGAGTTACGAGTACAGTAACCATACCAGGAAGTTCTTAATTTATTAAGCTACTGCTTTTCTTAATCTAAGTGGAGATATTTACTGATAAACAGCTACCTACGCAGCATGTTCATGTCGTTCCTAAATGAGCTTTTATCTCTCTCCCCTCACCACAAATCAGATGCTTCTGAGGAGTTCCCAGTACATTATCCTTTCCCATGTGTAATTACCTTAACAAGCTCCAGCTGTTTTTATTCTCAGAAGGTTTACTCCCTGATATACAGCTGCCTACCCCCTTCGTAAGTGCAGGTCCTAAATGAGCTTTTTTCTCTGTTCCCTCACCACAATCCAGATTCTTTTGGGGAGTTACCAGTACAGTGACCATACCAGGAAGTACTTAATTTATTAAGCTACTGCTTTTCTTAATCTCAGTGGAGATATTTACTGATAAACAGCTACCTACGCAGCATGTTCATGTCGTTCCTAAATGAGCTTTTATCTCTCTCCCCTCACCACAAATCAGATTCTTCTGAGGAGTTCCCAGTACATTATCCTTTCCCTGTGTAATTACCTTAACAAGCTCCAGCTGTTTTTATTCTCAGAAGGTTTACTCCCTGATATACAGCTGCCTACCCCCTTCGTAAGTGCAGGTCCTAAATGAGCTTTTTTCTCTGTTCCCTCACCACAATCCAGATTCTTTGGGGAGTTACCAGTACAGTAACCATACCAGGAAGTACTGAATTTATTAAGCTACTGCTTTTCTTAATCTCAGTGGAGATATTTACTGATAAACAGCTACCTACGCAGCATGTTCATGTCGTTCCTAAATGATCTTTTATCTCTCTCCCCTCACCACAAATCAGATTCTTCTGAGGAGTTCCCAGTACATTATCCTTTCCCCTGTGTAATTACCTTAACAACCTCAGCTGTTTTTATTCTCAGAAGGTTTACTCCCTGATATACAGCTGCCTACCCCCTTCGTAAGTGCAGATCCTAAATGAGCTTTTTTCTCTGTTCCCTCACCACAATCCAGATTCTTTTGGGGAGTTACCAGTACAGTAACCATACCAGGAAGTACTTAATTTATTAAGCTACTGCTTTTCTTAATCTCAGTGGAGATATTTACTGATAAACAGCTACCTACGCTGCACGTTCATGTCGTTCTTAAATGAGCTTTTATCTCTCTCCACTCACCACAAATCAGATTCTTCTGAGGAGTTCCCAGTACATTTTCCTTTCCCCTGTGTAATTACCTTAACAAGCTCCAGCTGTTTTTATTCTCAGAATGTTTACTCCCTGATATACAGCTGCCTACCCCCTTCGTAAGTGCAGGTCCTAAATGAGCTTTTTTCTCTGTTCCCTCACCACAATCCAGATTCTTTTGGGGAGTTACCAGTACAGTAACCATACCAGGAAGTACTTAATTTATTAAGCTACTGCTTTTCTTAATCTCAGTGGAGATATTTACTGATAAACAGCTACCTACGCAGCATGTTCATGTCGTTCCTAAACGAGCTTTTATCTCTCTCCCCTCACCACAAATCAGATTCTTCTGAGGAGTTCCCAGTACATTATCCTTTCCCCTGTGTAATTACCTTAACAAGCTCCAGCTGTTTTTATTCTCAGAAGGTTTACTCCTGATATACAGCTGCCTACCCCCTTCGTAAGTGCAGGTCCTAAATGAGATTTTTTCTCTGTTCCCTCACCACAATCCAGATTCTTTTGGGGAGTTACCAGTACAGTAACCATACCAGGAAGTACTTAATTTATTAAGCTACTGCTTTTCTTAATCTCAGTGGAGATATTTACTGATAAACAGCTACCTACGCAGCACGTTCATGTCGTTCCTAAATGAGCTTTTATCTCTCTCCACTCACCACAAATCAGATTCTTCTGAGGAGTTCCCAGTACATTTTCCTTTCCCCTGTGTAATTACCTTAACAAGCTCCAGCTGTTTTTATTCTCAGAAGGTTTACTCCCTGATATACAGCTGCCTACCCCCTTCGTAAGTGCAGGTCCTAAATGAGCTTTTTTCTCTGTTCCCTCACCACAATCCAGATTCTTTTGGGGAGTTACCAGTACAGTAACCATACCAGGAAGTACTTAATTTATTAAGCTACTGCTTTTCTTAATCTCAGTGGAGATATTTACTGATAAACAGCTACCTACGCAGCATGTTCATGTCGTTCCTAAACGAGCTTTTATCTCTCTCCCCTCACCACAAATCAGATTCTTCTGAGGAGTTCCCAGTACATTATCCTTTCCCCTGTGTAATTACCTTAACAAGCTCCAGCTGTTTTTATTCTCAGAAGGTTTACTCCCTGATATACAGCTGCCTACCCCCTTCGTAAGTGCAGGTCCTAAATGAGCTTTTTTCTCTCTTCCCTCACAACATTACAGATTCTTTTGGGGAATTACCAGTACAGTAACCATACCAGGAAGTACTTAATTTATTAAGCTACTGCTTTTCTTAATCTCAGTGGAGATATTTACTGATAAACAGCTACCTACGCAGCATGTTCATGTCGTTCCTAAATGAGCTTTTATCTCTCTCCCCTCACCACAAATCAGATTCTTCTGAGGAGTTCCCACTACATTATCCTTTCCCCTGTGTAATTACCTTAACAAGCTCCAGCTGTTTTTATTCTCAGAAGGTTTACTCCCTGATATACAGCTGCTCACCCCCATCGTAAGTGCAGGTCCTAAATGAGCTTTTTTCTCTGTTCCCTCACCATAATTCAGATTCTTTTGGGGAGTTATCCAGTACAGTAACCATATCAGGAAGTACTTAATTTATTAAGCTACTGCTTTTCTTAATCTCAGTGGAGATATTTACTGATAAACAGCTACCTACGCAGCATGTTCATGTCGTTCCTAAATGAGCTTTTATCTCTCTCCCCTCACCACAAATCAGATGCTTCTGAGGAGTTCCCAGTACATTATCCTTTCCCATGTGTAATTACCTTAACAAGCTCCAGCTGTTTTTATTCTCAGAAGGTTTACTCCCTGATATACAGCTGCCTACCCCCTTCGTAAGTGCAGGTCCTAAATGAGCTTTTTTCTCTGTTCCCTCACCACAATCCAGATTCTTTTGGGGAGTTACCAGTACAGTGACCATACCAGGAAGTACTTAATTTATTAAGCTACTGCTTTTCTTAATCTCAGTGGAGATATTTACTGATAAACAGCTACCTACGCAGCATGTTCATGTCGTTCCTAAATGAGCTTTTATCTCTCTCCCCTCACCACAAATCAGATTCTTCTGAGGAGTTCCCAGTACATTATCCTTTCCCCTGTGTAATTACCTTAACAAGCTCCAGCTGTTTTTATTCTCAGAAGGTTTACTCCCTGATATACAGCTGCCTACCCCCTTCGTAAGTGCAGGTCCTAAATGAGCTTTTTTCTCTGTTCCCTCACCACAATCCAGATTCTTTTGGGGAGTTACCAGTACAGTAACCATACCAGGAAGTACTGAATTTATTAAGCTACTGCTTTTCTTAATCTCAGTGGAGATATTTAATGATAAACAGCTACCTACGCAACATGTTCATGTCGTTCCTAAATGAGCTTTTATCTCTCTCCCCTCACCACAAATCAGATTCTTCTGAGGAGTTCCCAGTACATTATCCTTTCCCCTGTGTAATTACCTTAACAACCTCCAGCTGTTTTTATTCTCAGAAGGTTTACTCCTGATATACAGCTGCCTAACCCCTTCGTAAGTGCAGATCCTAAATGAGCTTTTTTCTCTGTTCCCTCACCACAATCCAGATTCTTTTGGGAGTTACCAGTACAGTAACCATACCAGGAAGTACTTAATTTATTAAGCTACTGCTTTTCTTAATCTCAGTGGAGATATTTACTGATAAACAGCTACCTACGCTGCACGTTCATGTCGTTCCTAAATGAGCTTTTATCTCTCTCCACTCACCACAAATCAGATTCTTCTGAGGAGTTCCCAGTACATTTTCCTTTCCCCTGTGTAATTACCTTAACAAGCTCCAGCTGTTTTTATTCTCAGAAGGTTTACTCCCTGATATACAGCTGCCTACCCCCTTCGTAAGTGCAGGTCCTAAATGAGCTTTTTTCTCTGTTCCCTCACCACAATCCAGATTCTTTTGGGGAGTTACCAGTACAGTAACCATACCAGGAAGTACTTAATTTATTAAGCTACTGCTTTTCTTAATCTCAGTGGAGATATTTACTGATAAACAGCTACCTACGCAGCATGTTCATGTCGTTCCTAAATGAGCTTTTATCTCTCTCCCCTCACCACAAATCAGATTCTTCTGAGGAGTTCCCAGTACATTATCCTTTCCCCTGTGTAATTACCTTAACAAGCTCCAGCTGTTTTTATTCTCAGAAGGTTTACTCCCTGATATACAGCTGCCTACCCCTTCGTAAGTGCAGGTCCTAAATGAGATTTTTTCTCTGTTCCCTCACCACAATCCAGATTCTTTGGGGGAGTTACCAGTACAGTAACCACACCAGGAAGTACTTAATTTATTAAGCTACTGCTTTTCTTAATCTCAGTGGAGATATTTACTGATAAACAGCTACCTACGCAGCATGTTCATGTCATTCCTAAATGAGCTTTTATCTCTCTCCCCTCACCACAAATCAGATTCTTCTGAGGAGTTCCCAGTACATTATCCTTTCCCCTGTGTAATTACCTTAACAAGATCCAGCTGTTTTTATTCTCAGAAGGTTTACTCCCTGATATACAGCTGCCTACCCCTTCGTAAGTGCAGGTCCTAAATGAGCTTTTTTCTCTGTTCCCTCACCACAATCCAGATTCTTTTGGGGAGTTACGAGTACAGTAACCATACCAGGAAGTACTTAATTAATTAAGCTACTGCTTTTCTTAATCTCAGTGGAGATATTTACTGATAAACAGCTACCTACGCAGCACGTTCATGTCATTCCTAAATGAGCTTTTATCTATCTCCTCTCACCACAAATCAGATTCTTCTGAGGAGTTCCCACTACATTATCCTTTCCCCTGTGTAATTACCTTAACAAGCTCCAGCTGTTTTTATTCTCAGAAGGTTTACTCCCTGATATACAGCTGCCTACCCCCTTCGTAAGTGCAGGTCCTAAATGAGCTTTTTTCTCTGTTCCCTCACCACAATCCAGATTCTTTTGGGGAGTTACCAGTACAGTAACCATACCAGGAAGTACTTAATTTATTAAGCTACTGCTTTTCTTAATCTCAGTGGAGATATTTACTGATAAACAGCTACCTACGCAGCACGTTCATGTCGTTCCTAAATGAGCTTTTATCTCTCTCCACTCACCACAAATCAGATTCTTCTGAGGAGTTCCCAGTACATTTTCCTTTCCCCTGTGTAATTACCTTAACAAGCTCCAGCTGTTTTTATTCTCAGAAGGTTTACTCCCTGATATACAGCTGCCTACCCCCTTCGTAAGTGCAGGTCCTAAATGAGCTTTTTTCTCTCTTCGCTCACAACATTACAGATTCTTTTGGGGAATTACCAGTACAGTAACCATACCAGGAAGTACTTAATTTATTAAGCTACTGCTTTTCTTAATCTCAGTGGAGATATTTACTGATAAACAGCTACCTATGCAGCATGTTCATGTCGTTCTTAAATGAGCTTTTATCCCTCTCCCCTCACCACAAATCAGATTCTTCTGAGGAGTTCCCAGTACATTATCCTTTCCCCTGTGTAATTACCTTAACAAGCTCCAGCTGTTTTTATTCTCAGAAGGTTTACTCCCTGATATACAGCTGCCTACCCCCTTCGTAAGTGCAGGTCCTAAATGAGCTTTTTTCTCTGTTCCCTCACCTCAATCCAGATTCTTTTGGGGAGTTACCAGTACAGTACCCATACCAGGAAGTACTTAATTTATTAAGCTACTGCTTTTCTTAATCTCAGTGGAGATATTTACTGATAAACAGCTACGTATGCAGCATGTTCATGTCGTTCCTAAATGAGCTTTTATCTCTCTCCCCTAACCACAAATCAGATTCTTCTGAGGAGTTCCCAGTACATTATCCTTTCCCCTGTGTAATTACCTTAACAAGCTCCAGCTGTTTTTATTCTCAGAAGGTTTACTCCCTGATATACAACTGCCTACCCCGTTCGTAAGTGCAGTTCCTAAATGAGCTTTTTTCTCTGTTCCCTCACCACAATCCAGATTCTTTTGGGGAGTTACCAGTACAGTAACCATACCAGGAAGTACTTAATTTATTAAGCTACTGCTTTTCTTAATCTCAGTGGAGATATTTACTGATAAACAGCTACCTACGCAGCATGTTCATGTCGTTCCTAAATGAGCTTTTATCTCTCTCCCCTCACCACAAATCAGATTCTTCTGAGGAGTTCCCACTACATTATCCTTTCCCCTGTGTAATTACCTTAACAAGCTCCAGCTGTTTTTATTCTCAGAAGGTTTACTCCCTGATATACAGCTGCCTACCCCCTCCGTAAGTGCAGGTCCTAAATGAGCTTTTTTCTCTGTTCCCTCACCACAATCCAGATTCTTTTGGGGAGTTACCAGTACAGTAACCATACCAGGAAGTACTTAATTTATTAAGCTACTGCTTTTCTTATTCTCATTGGAGATATTTACTGATAAACAGCTACGTATGCAGCATGTTCATGTCGTTCCTAAATGAGCTTTTATCTCTCTCCCCTCACCACAAATCAGATTCTTCTGAGGAGTTCCCAGTACATTATCCTTTACCCTGTGTAATTACCTTAACAAGCTCCAGCTGTTTTTATTCTCAGAAGGTTTACTCCCTGTTATACAGCTGCCTACCCCCTTCATAAGTTCAGGTCCTAAATGAGCTTTTTTCTCTGTTCCCTCACCACAATCCAGATTCTTTCTCGGAGTTACCAGTACAGTAACCATACCAGTAAGTACTTAATTTATTAAGCTACTGCTTTTCTTAATCTCAATGGAGATATTTACTGATAAACAGCTACCTACGCAGCATGTTCATGTCGTTCCTAAATGAGCTTTTATCTCTACTCCCCTCATCACAAATCAGATTCTTCTGAGGTGTTCCCAGTACATTATCCTTTCCCCTGTGTAATTAACTTAACAAGCTCCAGCTGTTTTTATTCTCAGAAGGTTTACTCCCTGATATGCAACTGCCTACCCCCTTCGTAAGTGCAGGTCCTAAATGAGCTTTTTTCTCTGTTCCCTCACCACAATCCAGATTCGTTTGGGGAGTTACCAGTACAGCAACCATACCAGGAAGTACTTTATTTATTAAGCTACTGAGGTGCCAGACTTTGAAGTCAGGCCCCACCATGTGAACCCCATTTTAGGATCGAACCCTGAGCCAATCAGATTTGTACCTGTGTTCTAATCTTGCTTGCACAGCTGATTGTTGTAACCTTGTTCTTTGCCTTTATAAGCCCTGTGTAATCACTGCTCGGGCCTTCCTCCTAACCTCCCCTGTGTCGGTGGGTAGGATGAGGCCCGAGTTGGCAGCTCGTTAAATAAAGCCTTGCCTTGCTTTTGCATTTCGGAGTGTCTGAATCTCGGTGCTCTTCTTGGGGGTGGTCTTGCAACTTGGCACAACATTTGGGGTTTCGTCCTGGATAGCCCCAGAGACCCCGAGATCCCAGACTCCGAAGGTAAGAAAACAGCACTGTTCATTTGTCTTGTCCTGTAATTTGTCTGTTTTGCTTTTGCTTGTAGGGCGCGAGTCAGTTTGGTTTTTGGCCGGAACTGACCAGGAGGACCTCCTAAACGAGACTCAACCCGCCCACCTTGTACTTGGGTGTGCTCTTTCTGCTTATCTGGCAGGAGGTTGTGGGCCAACTTGGGTCCACTCCTCCCGTACCCTGGCAGGGGGTTGTGGGCCAACTTGTGAGATCTCCAACTCGTAACTCGGGTCCACTCCTTCTGCACCCTTGCAGGAGGTTGTGGGCCAACTCGGGTCCATTCCTTCTGCACCCTTGTAGGAGGTTGTGGGCCAGCTTGGGAGATCTCCAACTCGTAGCTTTTCTTAGGCCTGTGTGTTTTCCTTTTGTATTATCTTGAGGACCTCCATCTAGCCCCCTAGACTTGATCCTAGCTCACTGGAGGTTAAGGAGATAGCTCAGAACCAAGGTGTGGCCCTTAAAAAGGAAAAGTGGATCACCCTGTGCAAGTCAGAATGGTCCACCTTTGAGGAAATTGAGGGAGCTTTGACATAGGGAGGAAGCACGGAGGAGGAAATGTTTCCCGCTCCATACTCCCCATCCCAGTTAACTCTACAAGAGGAGGACTCTGAGGAAAATGTTTCAGCTGTGCCCTCCGCTCCGGAGGGTCCTGCCCAGTCAACCCAACGGCGCCGACAGCCCAGGACACGGACGCATCAGCCCCAAGTCCAAGTCCTGACCCGCAGCCGCCGACAGGGTGGACGTAGGGCCAGCCCAAGCCACCCACAGGTGGCAGGGAGTGACCTCACCATGCTGCGCTGTCATCTCTGTGTTGTTTGTAAGTCTAACAGTCTCTTTTGTGTCAAACCTGCATAGCTCATTGGAAAGATGTACAGGCAATGGTTCACAATCAGAGTGTGAGTGTCCACAGAAAGAACTCTAGGGGGACCCCCACCCAGCCTTCTTAAGCAGAAAATTGTTTGGTGCGCTAAAATGTTTTACTAAGACTAAAAATGTTTTACTAAAACTATCAAGCCCTGGAAAATGAGGCTGGAGAATGCTAAATCATTTGTTAAAGGTTTTGTCTTAAAATGTACGGCCGATGCTTATTCAGCGGACTTTAAGATCTTTTGAAAATGTATGTGTGTGTGCATGTGTGAGTGTGAACATGTTCAAGACTGCAGTATGGTGCCAAACTAAGTTTAAATTCAAAGGTCTTCATTCCATGCAGTAACTGGGACTGAAGAAAAAAAAAAAAAAAAAGAGGCTCTTTTGAAACAAGCAGCCTGTAAGCAAAGGGCGGCACCTGGTTTCAGAATGCCTGTGAGCTTCAGTTTTTCTGATGCAGATAAAAGCTAAAGTGTGTTGTTAGTGTTAAAAAAGGCTTTGGAAATCAAGAATACATTTCTAGATAAGAAATTTGGAAGTAAAATTGTCCTAAATAATTATTGCAAAGTGAGAAAAGGAGAATTATGGCTACCAAAATGTTTAATTGCCAGTCCAGCTTCTTTGTAGGTTTTTTTGTAAGTTTCCAGCAGGCCCACAGAGAAGCACAGGTGATTCTTACAAGTTTGTCAAGATCTAATACTGACCCTTAATAAGTTCCAGGTAAGAGAGCATGCTTAAAAACTACTTCTGAGTGAACCACCTTGTTGCTTATAATTGGAGTAAAGTGGCCCCCTTATAAGACTCATTGATCTGAATCTGCGGTTCGAAGCCAGCCCGGGCAAAGAAAGGTCCCTGTGAGAGACTTGTCTCTAATCACGCAGAGTGCTGGGACGGAGTGGTGTGGAGCTCAAAAGTGTACGGTGCTAGTCTTGAGCTGGAGAGCTGAGGGACAGCACTCAGGCCCTGAGTCCAAGTCGAAAGTCACTCCTCCTGGGACAAAAGTGATGGAGCATCCAGAGGCAGTAAGCCACTGCTTGGATGGCAGAGATGGTGTGTCAGATCCTAGAGTCACTACTGTTGGCCTTTCAAAAGTTAAAGCCGGAAGTCCTAGAAGAATAGTTCATAAGCATGCCTTTCCAATGCCCATGTCCTGTCTACTGAGCAGGAATTTGCCAGTCATCTGTGAGAGTGGTTAGTAAGGGTAAGTTTGTCAAATGAGAGGATAGATTAAAAATCTCACCCCCCGCATTTACCTCAAAGCCCTGACTGGCAGGTAAGAATTTTAAGCTGATACATCTGTTTAGGAAAGAAAGCTTGTAGACCTGAGATTGTGTTGTGTCCTTATTGAGATCTGTTAAAGGCCTGTCAGCTTGCCAATGCCCCCAATCAACAGATTAACCACGGTGGAAGGGACCCTAGACGGCATCGCCACTTGGGTTCATTGCTTCCACGCCAGGCCAGCTGACCCCTTTGCCCTGGATGACAACTACCGTGATGGAACATGGGAGGTCTCCAAGCACCCAACTCAGCCGCTTCGCCCTTCGCCTCAAGAAAAGAAAGTTAGACTGAGACTAAGGTTATAGGTTCCTGGCTAGGTAAGGTCAACGCCCCTGAGTCAGCCTAAAGAAATTACAGAAGATGGATGATCTTCACCCATCTCAGCCCCCCTTTAAAATCAAGGGACCAGAGTTGTTTTGGGGAAGATGAGCAGATAAACTAGAGGCATGCAAAACAGAAGTACAGAGACTATTCTTGTAAGAAATGGTGACAGGCCCGTTGGTTACTACATGGGCCCTACTGGCCCATGCCTTACCTCTAATCATCCCCTAGACACGCAAGCCATTGAAATGGACAGAATGGAGCCATGATTGGCTCCCAAGGTACCAAAAAGAAAAAGGGGGAAATGAGGTGCCAGACTTTGAAGTCAGGCCCCACCATGTGAACCCCATTTTAGAATCGAACCCTGAGCCAATCAGATTTGTACCTGTGTACTAATCTTGCTTGCACAGCTGATTGTTGTAACCTTGTTCTTTGCCTTTATAAGCCCTGTGTAATCACAGCTCGGGGCTTCCTCCTAACCTCCGCTGTGTCGGTGGGTAGGATGAGGCCCGAGTTGGCAGTCGTTAAATAAAGCCTTGCCTTGCTTTTGCATTTCGGAGTGTCTGAATCTCGGTGGTCTTCTTGGGGGTGGTCTTGCAACTTGGCACAACACTACTGCTTTTCTTAATCTCAGTGGAGATATTTACTGGATAAACAGCTACCTACGCAGCATGTTCATGTCGTTCCTAAATGAGCTTTTATCTCCTCTCTCCCTCACCACAAATAGATTCTTCTGAGGAGTTCCCACTACATTATCCTTTCCCCTGTGTAATTACCTTAACAAGCTCCAGCTGTTTTTATCTCAGAAGGTTTACTCCCTGATATACAGCTACCTACCCCCTCCGTAAGTGCAGGTCCTAAATGAGCTTTTTCTCTGTTCCCTCACCACAATCCAGATTCTTTTGGGGAGTTACCAGTACAGTAACCATACCAGGAAATACTTAATTTCTTAAGCTACTGCTTTTCTTAATCTCAGTGGAGATATTTACTGATAAAGAGCTACGTACCCAGCAATGTTTCATTTCGTTCCTAAATGAGCTTTTATCTCTCTCCCCTCACCACAAATCAGATTCTTCTGAGGAGTTCCCAGTACATTATCCTTTCCCCTGTGTAATTACATTAACAAGCTCCAGCTGTTTTTATTCTCAGAAGATTTACTCCCTGATATACAGCTGCCTACCCCCTTCCTAAGTGCAGGTCCTAAATGAGCTTTTTTCTGTGTTCCCTCACCACAATCCAGATCTTTTGGGGAGTTACCAGTACAGTAACCATACCAGGAAGTACTAATTTATTAAGCTACTGCTTTTCTTAATCTCAGTGGAGATATTTACTGATAAACAGCTACCTACCGCAGCATGTTCATGTCGTTCCTAAATGAGCTTTTATCTCTCTCCCTCACCACAAATCAGATTCTTCTGAGGAGTTCCAGTACATTATCGTTTCTCCTGTGTAATTACCTTAACAAGCTCCAGCTGTTTTTATTCTCAGAAGGTTTACTCCTGATATGCAGCTGCCTACGCCCTTCGTAAGTGCAGGTCCTAAATGAGCTTTTTTCTCTCTGTTCCCCGCACCACAATCCACATTCTTTTGGGGAGTTACCAGTACAGTAACCATACCAGGAAGTACTTAATTTATTAAGCTACTGCTTTTCTTAATCTCAGTGGAGATATTTACTGATAAACAGCTACCTATGCAGCATGTTCAAGTCGTTCCTAAATGAGCTTTTATCTCTCTCCCCTCACCACAAATCAGATTCTTCTGAGGAGTTCCCAGTACTTACCCTTTCCCCTGTGTAATTACCTTACCAAGCTCCAGCTGTTTTTATTCTCAGAAGTTTTACTCCCTTATATACAGTTGCCTACCCCTTTGTAAGTGCAGGTCTTAAATGAGCTTTTTTCTCTGTTCCCTCACCACAATCCAGATTCTTTTGGGGAGTTACCAGTACAGTAACCATACCAGGAAGTACTTAATTTATTAAGCTACTGCTTTTCTTAATCTCAGTGGAGATATTTACTGATAAACAGCTACCTACGCAGCATGTTCATGTCGTTCCTAAATGACCTTTTATCTCTCTCCCCTCACCACAAATCAGATTCTTCTGAGGAGTTCCCAGTACATTATCCTTTCCCCTGTGTAATTACCTTAACAAGCTCCCAGCTGTTTTTATTCTCAGAAGGTTTACTCCCTGATATGCAGCTGCCTACGCCCTTCGTAAGTGCAGGTCCTAAATGAGCTTTTTTCTCTGTTCCCTCACCCACAATCCAGATTCTTTGCGGAGTTACGAGTACAGTAACCATACCAGGAAGTACTTAATTTATTAAGCTACTGCTTTTCTTAATCTCAGTGGAGATATTTACTGATAAACAGCTACCTACGCAGCATGTTCATGTCCGTTCCTAAATGACCTTTTATCTCTCTCCCCTCACCACAAATCAGATTCTTCTGAGGAGTTCCCAGTACATTATCCTTTCCCCTGTGTAATTACCTTAACAAGCTCCAGCTGTTTTTATTCTCAGAAGGTTTACTCCCTGATATGCAGCTGCCTACGCCCTTCGTAAGTGCAGGTCCTAAATGAGCTTTTTTCTCTGTTCCCTCACCACAATCCAGATTCTTTGCGAGTTACGAGTACAGTAACCATACCAGAAAGTACTTAATTTATTACGCTACTGCTTTTCTTAATCTCAGTGGAGATATTTACTGATAAACAGCTACCTACGCAGCATGTTCATGTCGTTCCTAAATGAGCTTTTATCTCCTCCTCCCCCTCAGAACAAATCAGATTCTTCTGAGGAATTCCCAGTACATTATCCTTTCCCCTGTGTAATTACCTTAACAAGCTCAGCTGTTTTATTCTCAGAAGGTTTACTCCCCTGATATACAGCTGCCTACCCCCTTCGTAAGTGGCAGGTCCTAAATGAGCTTTTTTCTCTGTTCCCTCACCACAATCCAGATTCTTTTGGGGAGTTACAGTACAGTAACCGTACCAGGAAGTACTAATTTATTAAGCTACTGCTTTTCCTTAATCTCAGTGGAGATATTACTGATAAACAGCTACCTATGCAGCATGTTCAAGTCGTTCCTAAGTGAGCTTTTATCTCTCTCCCCTCACCACAAATCAGATTCTTCTGAGGAGTTTCCAGTACATTATCCTTTCCCCTGTGTAATTACCTTTACAAGCTCCATCTGTTTTTATTCTCAGAAGGTTTACTCCCTGATATACAGCTGCTCACCCCCATCGTAAGTGCAGGTCCTAAATGAGCTTTTTTCTCTGTTCCCTCACCATAATTCAGATTCTTTTGGGAGTTATCCAGTACAGTAACCATACCAGGAAGTACTTAATTTATTAAGCTACTGCTTTTCTTAATCTCAGTGGAGATATTTACTGATAAACAGCTACCTACGCAGCATGTTCATGTCGTTCCTAAATGAGCTTTTATCTCTCTCCCCTCACCACAAATCAGATGCTTCTGAGGAGTTCCCAGTACATTATCCTTTCCCATGTGTAATTACCTTAACAAGCTCCAGCTGTTTTTATTCTCAGAAGGTTTACCTCCCTGATATACAGCTGCCTACCCCCTTCGTAAGTGCAGGTCCTAAATGAGCTTTTTTCTCTGTTCCCTCACCACAATCCAGATTCTTTTGGGGAGTTACCAGTACAGTGACCATACCAGGAAGTACTTAATTTATTAAGCTACTGCTTTTCTTAATCTCAGTGGAGATATTTACTGATAAACAGCTACCTACGCAGCATGTTCATGTCGTTCCTAAATGAGCTTTTATCTCTCTCCCTCACCACAAATCAGATTCTTCTGAGGAGTTCCCAGTACATTATCCTTTCCCTGTGTAATTACCTTAACAAGCTCCAGCTGTTTTTATTCTCAGAAGGTTTACTCCCTGATATACAGCTGCATACCCCCTTCGTAAGTGCAGGTCCTAAATGAGCTTTTTTCTCTGTTCCCCTCACCACAATCCAGATTCTTTTGGGGAGTTACCAGTACAGTAACCATACCAGGAAGTACTGAATTTATTAAGCTACTGCTTTTCTTAATCTCAGTGGAGATATTTAATGATAAACAGCTACCTACGCAGCATGTTCATGTCGTTCCTAAATGAGCTTTTATCTCTCTCCCCTCACCACAAATCAGATGCTTCTGAGGAGTTCCCAGTACATTATCCTTTCCCCTGTGTAATTACCTTAACAACCTCCAGCTGTTTTTATCCTCAGAAGGTTTACTCCCTGATATACAGCTGCCTACCCCCTTCGCAAGTGCAGATCCTAAATGAGCTTTTTTCTCTGTTCCCTCACCACAATCCAGATTCTTTTGGGGAGTTACCAGTACAGTAACCATACCAGGAAGTACTTAATTTATTAAGCTACTGCTTTTTCTTAATCTCAGTGGAGATATTTACTGATAAACAGCTACTACGCTGCACGTTCATGTCGTTCCTAAATGAGCTTTTATCTCTCTCCACTCACCACAAATCAGATTCTTCTGAGGAGTTCCCAGTACATTTTCCTTTCCCCTGTGTAATTACCTTAACAAGCTCAGCTGTTTTTATTCTCAGAAGGTTTACTCCCTGATATACAGCTGCCTACCCCCTTCGTAAGTGCAGGTCCTAAATGAGCTTTTTTCTCTGTTCCCTCACCACAATCCAGATTCTTTTGGGGAGTTACCAGTACAGTAACCATACCAGGAAGTACTTAATTTATTAAGCTACTGCTTTTCTTAATCTCAGTGGAGATATTTACTGATAAACAGCTACCTATGCAGCATGTCCATGTCGTTCTTAAATGAGCTTTTTTCCCTCTCCCCCTCACCACAAATCAGATTCTTCTGAGGAGTTCCCAGTACATTATCCTTTCCCCTGTGTAATTACCTTAACAAGCTCCAGCTGTTTTTATTCTCAGAAGGTTTACTCCCTGATATACAGCTGCCTACCCCCTTCGTAAGTGCAGGTCCTAAATGAGCTTTTTTCCTCTGTTCCCTCACCTCAATCCAGATTCTTTTGGGGAGTTACCAGTACAGTACCCATACCAGGAAGTACTTAATTTATTAAGCTACTGCTTTTCTTAATCTCAGTGGAGATATTTACTGATAAACAGCTACGTATGCAGCATGTTCATGTCGTTCCTAAATGAGCTTTTATCTCTCTCCCCTAACCACAAATCAGATTCTTCTGAGGAGTTCCCAGTACATTATCCTTTCCCCTGTGTAATTACCTTAACAAGCTCCAGCTGTTTTTATTCCTCAGAAGGGTTTACTCCCTGATATACAACTGCCTACCCCGTTCGTAAGTGCAGTTCCTAAATGAGCTTTTTTCTCTGTTCCCTCACCACAATCCAGATTCTTTTGGGGAGTTACCAGTACAGTAACCATACAGGAAGTACTTAATTTATTAAGCTACTGCTTTTCTTAATCTCAGTGGAGATATTTACTGATAAACAGCTACCTACGCAGCATGTTCATGTCGTTCCTAAATGAGCTTTTATCTCTCTCCCCTCACCACAAATCAGATTCTTCTGAGGAGTTCCCACTACATTATCCTTTCCCCTGTGTAATTACTTAACAAGCTCCAGCTGTTTTTATTCTCAGAAGGTTTACTCCCTGATATACACGTGCCTACCCCCTCCGTAAGTGCAGGTCCTAAATGAGCTTTTTTCTCTGTTCCCTCACCACAATCCAGATTCTTTTGGGGAGTTACCAGTACAGTAACCATACCAGGAAGTACTTAATTTATTAAGCTACTGCTTTTCTTATTCTCATTGGAGATATTTACTGATAAACAGCTACGTATGCAGCATGTTCATGTCGTTCCTAAATGAGCTTTTATCTCTCTCCCCTCACCACAAATCAGATTCTTCTGAGGAGTTCCCAGTACATTATCCTTTACCCTGTGTAATTACCTTAACAAGCTCCAGCTGTTTTTATTCTCAGAAGGTTTACTCCCTGTTATACAGCTGCCTACCCCCTTCATAAGTTCAGGTCCTAAATGAGCTTTTTTCTCTGTTCCCTCACCACAATCCAGATTCTTTCTCGGAGTTACCAGTACAGTAACCATACCAGTAAGTACTTAATTTATTAGCTACTGCTTTTCTTAATCTCAATGGAGATATTTACTGATAAACACGTACCTACGCAGCATGTTCATGTCGTTCCTAAATGAGCTTTTATCTCTACTCCCTCATCACAAATCAGATTCTTCTGAGGTGTTCCCAGTACATTATCCTTTCCCCTGTGTAATTAACTTAACAAGCTCCAGCTGTTTTTATTCTCAGAAGGTTTACTCCCTGATATGCAACTGCCTACCCCCTTCGTAAGTGCAGGTCCTAAATGAGCTTTTTTCTCTGTTCCCTCACCACAATCCAGATTCGTTTGGGGAGTTACCAGTACAGCAACCATACCAGGAAGTACTTTATTTATTAAGCTACTGAGGTGCCAACTTTGAAGTCAGGCCCCACCATGTGAACCCCATTTTAGGATCGAACCCTGAGCCAATCAGATTTGTACCTGTGTTCTAATCTTGCTTGCACAGCTGATTGTTGTAACCTTGTTCTTTGCCTTTATAAGCCCTGTGTAATCACTGCTCGGCCTTCCTCCTAACCTCCCCTGTGTCGTTGGGTAGGATGAGCCCGAGTTGGCAGCTCGTTAAATAAAGCCTTGCCTGCTTTTGCATTTCGGAGTGTCTGAATCTCGGTGCTCTTCTTGGGGGTGGTCTTGCAACTTGGCACAACATTTGGGGTTTCGTCCTGGATAGCCCCAGAGACCCCGAGATCCCAGACTCCGAAGGTAGAAAACAGCACTGTTCATTTGTCTTGTCCTGTAATTTGTCTGTTTTGCTTTTGCTTGTAGGGCGCGAGTCAGTTTGGTTTTTGGCCGGAACTGACCAGGAGGACCTCCTAAACGAGACTCAACCCGCCCACCTTGTACTTGGGTGTGCTCTTTCTGCTTATCTGGCAGGAGGTTGTGGGCCAACTTGGGTCCACTCCTCCCGTACCCTGGCAGGGGGTTGTGGGCCAACTTGTGAGATCTCCAACTCGTAACTCGGGTCCACTCCTTCTGCACCCTTGCAGGAGGTTGTGGGCCAACTCGGGTCCATTCCTTCTGCACCCTTGTAGGAGGTTGTGGGCCAGCTTGGGAGATCTCCAACTCGTAGCTTTTCTTAGGCCTGTGTGTTTTCCTCCTTTTGTATTATCTTGAGGACCTCCATCTAGCCCCCTAGACTTGATCCTAGCTCACTGGAGGTTAAGGAGATAGCTCAGAACCAAGGTGTGGCCCTTAAAAAGGAAAAGTGGATCACCCTGTGCAAGTCAGAATGGTCCACCTTTGAGGAAATTGAGGGAGCTTTGACATAGGGAGGAAGCACGGAGAGGAAATGTTTCCCGCTCCATACTCCCCATCCCAGTTAACTCTACAGAGGAGGACTCTGAGGAAAATGTTTCAGCTGTGCCCTCCGCTCCGGAGGGTCCTGCCCAGTCAACCCAACGGCGCCCGACAGCCCAGGACACGGACGCATCAGCCCCAAGTCCAAGTCCTGACCGCAGCCGCCGACAGGGTGGGACGTAGGGCCAGCCCAAGCCACCCACAGGTGGCAGGGAGTGACCTCACCATGCTGCGCTGTCATCTCTGTGTTGTTTGTAAGTCTAACAGTCTCTTTTGTGTCAAACCTGCATAGCTCATGGAAAGATGTACAGGCAATGGTTCACAATCAGAGTGTGAGTGTCCACAGAAAGAACTCTAGGGGGACCCCCACCCAGCCTTCTTAAGCAGAAAATTGTTTGGTGCGCTAAATGTTTTACTAAGACTAAAAATGTTTTACTAAAACTATCAAGCCCTGGAAAATGAGGCTGGAGAATGCTAAAATCATTTGTTAAAGGTTTTTGTCTTAAAATGTACGGCCGATGCTTATTCAGCGGACTTTAAGATCTTTTGAAAATGTATGTGTGTGTGCATGTGTGAGTGTGAACATGTTCAAGACTGCAGTATGTGCAAAACTAAGTTTAAATTCAAAGGTCTTCATTCCATGCAGTAACTGGGACTGAAGAAAAAAAAAAAAAAGAGGCTCTTTTGAAACAAGCAGCCTGTAAGCAAAGGGCGGCACCTGGTTTCAGAATGCCTGTGAGCTTCAGTTTTTCTGATGCAGATAAAAGCTAAAGTGTTGTGTAGTGTTAAAAAGGCTTGGAAATCAAGAATACATTTCTAGATAAGAAATTTGGAAGTAAAATTGTCCTAAATAATTATTGCAAAGTGAGAAAAGGAGAATTATGGCTACCAAAATGTTTAATTGCCAGTCCAGCTTCTTTGTAGGTTTTTTTGTAAGTTTCCAGCAGGCCCACAGAGAAGCACAGAGTGATTCTTACAAGTTTGTCAAGATCTAATACTGACCCTTAATAAGTTCCAGTAAGAGAGCATGCTTAAAAACTACTTCTGAGTGAACCACCTTGTTGCTTATAATTGGAGTAAAGTGGCCCCTTATAAGACTCATTGATCTGAATCTGCGGTTCGAAGCCAGGCCCGGGCAAAGAAAGGTCCTGTGAGAGACTTGTCTCTAATCAGCCAGCAGAGTGCTGGGAACGGAGTGGTGTGGAGCTCAAAAGTGGTACGGTGCTAGTCTTGAGCTGGAGAGCTGAGGGACAGCACTCAGGCCCTGAGTCCAAGTCGAAAGTCACCTCCTCCTGGGACAAAAGTGATGGAGCATCCAGAGGCAGTAAGCCACTGCTTGGATGGCAGAGATGGTGTCAGATCCTAGAGTCACTACTGTTGGCCTTTCAAAAGTTAAAGCCGGGAAGTCCTAGAAGAATAGTTCATAAGCATGCCTTTCCAATGCCCATGTCTGTCTACTGAGCAGGAATTTGCCAGTCATCTGTGAGAGGTGGTTAGTAAGGGTAAGTTTGTCAAATGAGAGGATAGATTAAAATCTCACCCCCCGCATTTACTCAAAGCCCTGACTGGCAGTAAGAATTTTAAGCTGATACATCTGTTTAGGAAAGAAAGCTTGTAGACCTGAGATTGTGTTGTGTCCTTATTGAGATCTGTTAAAGGCCTGTCAGCGTGCCAATGCCCCCAATCAACAGATTAACCACGGTGGAAGGGACCCTAGACGGCATCGCCCACTTGGGTCATTGCTTCCACGCCAGGCCAGCTGACCCCTTTGCCCTGGATGACAAGTACCGTGATGGAACATGGGAGGTCCTCCAAGCACCCAACTCAGCCGCTTCGCCTTCGCCTCAAGAAAAGAAAGTTAGACTGAGACTAAGGTTATAGGTTCCTGGCTAGGTAAGGTCAACGCCCCTGAGTCAGCCTAAAGAAATTAAGAAGATGGATGATCTTCACCATCAGCCCCCCCTTTAAAATCAAGGGACCAGAGTTGTTTTGGGGAAGATGAGGCAGGATAAACTAGAGGCATGCAAAACAGAAGTACAGAGACTATTCTTGTAAGAAATGGTGACAGGCCCGTTGGTTACTAACATTGGGCCCTACTGGCCCATGCCTTACCTCTATATCATCCCCTAGACACGCAAGCCATTGAAATGGACAGAATGGAGCCATGATTGGCTCCAAGGTACCAAAAAGAAAAAGGGGGAAATGAGGTGCCAGACTTTGAAGTCAGGCCCCAACATGTGAACCCCATTTTAGAATCGAACCCTGAGCCAATCAGATTTGTACCTGTGTACTAATCTTGCTTGCACAGCTGATTGTTGTAACCTTGTTCTTTGCCTTTATAAGCCCTGTGTAATCACAGCTCGGGGCTTCCTCCTAACCTCCGCTGTGTCGGTGGGTAGGATGAGGCCCGAGGTGGCAGCTCGTTAAATAAAGCCTTGCCTTGCTTTTGCATTTCGGAGTGTCTGAATCTCGGTGGTCTTCTTGGGGGTGGTCTTGCAACTTGGCACAACACTACTGCTTTTCTTAATCTCAGTGGAGATATTTACTGATAAACAGCTACCTACGCTGCACGTTCATGTCCGTTCCTAAATGAGCTTTTATCTCTCTCCACTCACCACAAATCAGATTCTTCTGAGAGGTTCCCAGTACATTTTCCTTTCCCCTGTGTATTACCTTAACAAGCTCCAGCTGTTTTTATTCTCAGAAGGTTTACCTCCCTGATATACAGCTGCCTACCCCCTTCGTAAGTGCAGGTCCTAAATGAGCTTTTTTCTCTGTTCCCTCACCACAATCCAGATTCTTTTGGGGAGTTACCAGTACAGTAACCATACCAGGAAGTACTTAATTATTAAGCTACTGCTTTTCTTAATCTCAGTGGAGATATTTACTGATAAACAGCTACCTACGCAGCATGTTCATGTCGTTCCTAAACGAGCTTTTATCTCTCTCCCCTCACCACAAATCAGATTCTTCTGAGGAGTTCCCAGTACATTAATCCTTTCCCCTGTGTAATTACCTTAACAAGCTCCAGCTGTTTTTATTCTCAGAAGGTTTACTCCCTGATATACAGCTGCCTACCCCCTTCGTAAGTGCAGGTCCTAAATGAGATTTTTTCTCTGTTCCCTCACCACAATCCAGATTCTTTTGGGGGAGTTACCAGTACAGTAACCACACCAGGAAGTACTTAATTTATTAAGCTACTGCTTTTCTTAATCTCAGTGGAGATATTTACTGATAAACAGCTACCTACGCAGCACGTTCATGTCGTTCCTAAATGAGCTTTTATCTCTCTCCACTCACCACAAATCAGATTCATCTGAGGAGTTCCCAGTACATTTTCCTTTCCCCTGTGTAATTACCTTAACAAGCTCCAGCTGTTTTTATTCTCAGAAGGTTTACTCCCTGATATACAGCTGCCTACCCCTTCGTAAGTGCAGGTCCTAAATGAGCTTTTTTCTCTCTTCCCTCACAACATTACAGATTCTTTTGGGGAATTACCAGTACAGTAACCATACCAGGAAGTACTTAATTTTATTAAGCTACTGCTTTTCTTAATCTCAGTGGAGATATTTACTGATAAACAGCTACCTATGCAGCATGTCCATGTCGTTCTTAAATGAGCTTTTTTCCCTCTCCCCTCACCACAAATCAGATTCTTCTGAGGAGTTCCCAGTACATTATCCTTTCCCCTGTGTAATTACCTTAACAAGCTCCAGCTGTTTTTATTCTCAGAAGGTTTACTCCCTGATATTCAGCTGCCTACCCCTTCGTAAGTGCAGGTCCTAAATGAGCTTTTTTTCTCTGTTCCCTCACCTCAATCCAGATTCTTTTGGGGAGTTACCAGTACAGTACCCATACCAGGAAGTACTTAATTTATTAAGCTACTGCTTTTCTTAATCTCAGTGGAGATATTTACTGATAAACAGCTACGTATGCAGCATGTTCATGTCGTTCCTAAATGAGCTTTTATCTCTCTCCCCTAACCACAAATCAGATTCTTCTGAGGAGTTTCCCAGTACATTATCCTTTCCCCTGTGTAATTACCTTAACAAGCTCCAGCTGTTTTTATTCTCAGAGGTTTACTCCCTGATATACAACTGCCTACCCCGTTCGTAAGTGCAGTTCCTAAATGAGCTTTTTTCTCTGTTCCCTCACCACAATCCAGATTCTTTTGGGGAGTTACCAGTACAGTAACCATACCAGAAGTACTTAATTTATTAAGCTACTGCTTTTCTTAATCTCAGTGGAGATATTTACTGATAAACAGCTACCTACGCAGCATGTTCATGTCGTTCCTAAATGAGCTTTTATCTCTCTCCCCTCACCACAAATCAGATTCTTCTGAGGAGTTCCCCACTACATTATCCTTTCCCCTGTGTAATTACCTTAACAAGCTCCAGCTGTTTTTATTCTCAGAAGGTTTACTCCCTGATATACAGCTGCCTACCCCCTCCGTAAGTGCAGGTCCTAAATGAGCTTTTTTCTCTGTTCCCTCACCACAATCCAGATTCTTTTGGGGAGTTACCAGTACAGTAACCATACCAGGAAGTACTTAATTTATTAAGCTACTGCTTTTCTTATTCTCATTGGAGATATTTACTGATAAACAGCTACGTATGCAGCATGTTCATGTCGTTCCTAAATGAAGCTTTTATCTCTCTCCCCTCACCACAAATCAGATTCTTCTGAGGAGTTCCCAGTACATTATCCTTTACCCTGTGTAATTACCTTAACAAGCTCCAGCTGTTTTTATTCTCAGAAGGTTTACTCCCTGTTATACAGCTGCCTACCCCCTTCATAAGTTCAGGTCCTAAATGAGCTTTTTTCTCTGTTCCCTCACCACAATCCAGATTCTTTCTCGGAGTTACCAGTACAGTAACCATACCAGTAAGTACTTAATTTATTAAGCTACTGCTTTTCTTAATCTCAATGAGATATTTACTGATAAACAGCTACCTACGCAGCATGTTCATGTCGTTCCTAAATGAGCTTTTATCTCTACTCCCCTCATCACAAATCAGATTCTTCTGAGGTGTTCCCAGTACATTATCCTTTCCCCTGTGTAATTAACTTAACAAGCTCCAGCTGTTTTTATTCTCAGAAGGTTTTACTCCCTGATATGCAACTGCCTACCCCCTTCGTAAGTGCAGGTCCTAAATGAGCTTTTTTCTCTGTTCCCTCACCACAATCCAGATTCGTTTGGGGAGTTACCAGTACAGCAACCATACCAGGAAGTACTTTATTTATTAAGCTACTGAGGTGCCAGACTTTGAAGTCAGGCCCCACCATGTGAACCCCCATTTTAGGATCGAACCCTGAGCCAATCAGATTTGTACCTGTGTTCTAATCTTGCTTGCACAGCTGATTGTTGTAACCTTGTTCTTTGCCTTTATAAGCCCTGTGTAATCACTGCTCGGGCCTTCCTCCTAACCTCCCCTGTGTCGGTGGGTAGGATGAGGCCCGAGTTGGCAGCTCGTTAAATAAAGCCTTGCCTTGCTTTTGCATTTCGAGTGTCTGAATCTCGGTGCTCTTCTTGGGGGTGGTCTTGCAACTTGGCACAACATTTGGGGTTTCGTCCTGGATAGCCCCAGAGACCCCGAGATCCCAGACTCCGAAGGTAAGAAAACAGCACTGTTCATTTGTCTTGTCCTGTAATTTGTCTGTTTTGCTTTTGCTTGTAGGGCGCGAGTCAGTTTGGTTTTTGGCGGAACTGACCAGGAGGACCTCCTAAACGAGACTCAACCCGCCCACCTTGTACTTGGGTGTGCTCTTTCTGCTTATCTGGCAGGAGGTTGTGGCCAACTTGGGTCCACTCCTCCCGTACCCTGGCAGGGGGTTGTGGGCCAACTTGTGAGATCTCCAACTCGTAACTCGGGTCCACTCCTTCTGCACCCTTGCAGGAGGTTGTGGGCCAACTCGGGTCCATTCCTTCTGCACCCCTGTAGGAGGTTGTGGGCCAGCTTGGGAGATCTCCAACTCGTAGCTTTTCTTAGGCCTGTGTGTTTTCCTCCTTTTGTATTATCTTGAGGACCTCATCTAGCCCCCTAGACTTGATCCTAGCTCACTGGAGGTTAAGGAGATAGCTCAGAACCAAGGTGTGCCCTTAAAAGGAAAAGTGGATCACCCTGTGCAAGTCAGAATGGTCCACCTTTGAGGAAATTGAGGGAGCTTTGACATAGGGAGGAAGCACGGAGGAGGAAATGTTTCCCGCTCCATACTCCCCATCCCAGTTAAACTCTACAAGAGGAGGACTCTGAGGAAAATGTTTCAGCTGTGCCCTCCGCTCCGGAGGTCCTGCCCAGTCAACCCAACGGCGCCGACAGCCCAGGACACGGGACGCATCAGCCCCAAGTCCAAGTCCTGACCGCAGCCGCCGACAGGGTGGACGTAGGGCCAGCCCCAAGCCACCCACAGTTGCAGGGAGTGACCTCACCATGCTGCGCTGTCATCTCTGTGTTGTTTGTAAGTCTAACAGTCTCTTTTGTGTCAAACCTGCATAGCTCATTGGAAAGATGTACAGGCAATGGTTCACAATCAGAGTGTGAGTGTCCACAGAAAGAACTCTAGGGGACCCCCACCCAGCCTTCTTAAGCAGAAAATTGTTTGGTGCGCTAAAATGTTTTACTAAGACTAAAAATGTTTTACTAAAACTATCAAGCCCTGGAAAATGAGGCTGGAGAATGCTAAAATCATTTGTTAAAGGTTTTTGTCTTAAAATGTACGGCCGATGCTTATTCAGCAGACTTTAAGATCTTTTGAAAATGTATGTGTGTGTGCATGTGTGAGTGTGAACATGTTCAAGACTGCAGTATGGTGCAAAACTAAGTTAAATTCAAAGGTCTTCATTCCATGCAGTAACTGGGACTGAAGAAAAAAAAAAAAAAGAGCTCTTTTGAAACAAGCAGCTGTAAGCAAAGGGCGGCACCTGGTTTCAGAATGCCTGTGAGCTTCAGTTTTTCTGATGCAGATAAAAGCTAAAGTGTTGTGTTAGTGTTAAAAAGGCTTTGGAAATCAAGAATACATTTCTAGATAAGAAATTTGGAAGTAAAATTGTCCTAAAATAATTATTGCAAAGTGAGAAAAGGAGAATTATGGCTACCAAAATGTTTAATTGCCAGTCCAGCTTCTTTGTAGGTTTTTTTGTAAGTTTCCAGCAGGCCCACAGAGAAGCACAGGTGATTCTTACAAGTTTGTCAAGATCTAATACTGACCCTTAATAAGTTCCAGGTAAGAGAGCATGCTTAAAAACTACTTCTGAGTGAACCACCTTGTTGCTTATAATTGGAGTAAAGTGGCCCCTTATAAGACTCATTGATCTGAATCTGCGGTTCGAAGCCAGCCCGGGCAAAGAAAGGTCCTGTGAGAGACTTGTCCTCTAATAGCAGCCAGCAGTGCTGGGAACGGAGTGGTGTGGAGCTCAAAAGTGGTACGGTGCTAGTCTTGAGCTGGAGAGCTGAGGGACCAGCACTCAGCGCCTGAGCTCCAAGTCGAAAGTCACTCCTCCTGGGACAAAAGTGATGGAGCATCCAGAGGCAGTAAGCCACTGCTTGGATGGCAGAGATGGTGTCAGATCCTAGAGTCACTACTGTTGGCCTTTCAAAAGTTAAAGCGGGAAGTCCTAGAAGAATAGTTCATAAGCATGCCTTTCCAATGCCCATGTCTGTCTACTGAGCAGGAATTTGCCAGTCATCTGTGAGAGTGGTTAGTAAGGGTAAGTTTGTCAAATGAGAGGATAGATTAAAATCTCACCCCCCGCATTTACTCAAAGCCCTGACTGGCAGTAAGAATTTTAAGCTGATACATCTGTTTAGGAAAGAAAGCTTGTAGACCTGAGATTGTGTTGTGTCCTTATTGAGATCTGTTAAAGCCTGTCAGCTTGCCAATGCCCCCAATCAACAGATTACCACGGTGGAAGGGACCCTAGACGGCATCGCCACTTGGGTTCATTGCTTCCACGCCAGGCCAGCTGACCCCTTTGCCCTGGATGACAAGTACCGTGATGGAACATGGGAGGTCTCCAAGCACCCAACTCAGCGCTTCGCCTTCGCCTCAAGAAAAGAAAGTAGACTGAGACTAAGGTTATAGGTTCCTGGCTAGGTAAGGTCAACGCCCCTGAGTCAGCCTAAAGAAATTACAGAAGATGGATGATCTTCACCCATCAGCCCCCCTTTAAAATCAAGGGACCAGAGTTGTTTTGGGGAAGATGAGGCAGGATAAACTAGAGCATGCAAAACAGAAGTACAGAGGACTATTCTTGTAAGAAATGGTGACAGGCCCGTTGGTTACTACATTGGGCCCTACTGGCCCATGCCTTACCTCTATATCATCCCCTAGACACGCAAGCCATTGAAATGGACAGAATGGAGCCATGATTGGCTCCCAAGGTACCAAAAAGAAAAGGGGAAATGAGGTGCCAGACTTTGAAGTCAGGCCCCACCATGTGAACCCCATTTTAGAATCGAACCCTGAGCCAATCAGATTTGTACCTGTGTACTAATCTTGCTTGCACAGCTGATTGTTGTAACCTTGTTCTTTGCCTTTCTAAGCCCTGTGTAATCACAGCTCGGGGCTTCCTCCTAACCTCCGCTGTGTCGGTGGGTAGGATGAGGCCCGAGTTGGCAGCTCGTTAAATAAAGCCTTGCCTTGCTTTTGCATTTCGGAGTGTCTGAATCACGGTGGCCTTCTTGGGGGTGGTCTTGCAACTTGGCACAACACAACTGCTTTTCTTAATCTCAGTGGAGATATTTACTGATAAACAGCTACCTACGCAGCATGTTCATGTCGTTCCCTAATGAGCTTTTATCTCTCTCCCCTCACCACAAATCAGATTCTTCTGAGGAGTTCCCACTACATTATCCTTTCCCCTGTGTAATTACCTTAACAAGCTCCAGCTGTTTTTATTCTCAGAAGGTTTACTCCTGATATACAGCTACCTACCCCCTCCGTAAGTGCAGGTCCTAAATGAGCTTTTTTCTCTGTTCCCTCACCACAATCCAGATTCTTTTGGGGAGTTACCAGTACAGTAACATACCAGGAAATACTTAATTTCTTAAGCTACTGCTTTTCTTAATCTCAGTGGAGATATTTACTGATAAAGAGCTACGTACCCAGCATGTTCATTTCGTTCCTAAATGAGCTTTTATCTCTCTCCCCCTCACCACAAATCAGATTCTTCTGAGGAGTTCCCAGTACATTATCCTTTCCCCTGTGTAATTATATTAACAAGCTCCAGCTGTTTTTATTCTCAGAAGATTTACTCCCTGATATACAGCTGCCTACCCCCTTCCTAAGTGCAGGTCCTAAATGAGCTTTTTTCTGTGTTCCCTCACCACAATCCAGATTTCTTTGGGGAGTTACCAGTACAGTAACCATACCAGGAAGTACTTAATTTATTAAGCTACTGCTTTTCTTAATCTCAGTGGAGATATTTACTGATAAACAGCTACCTACGCAGCATGTTCATGTCGTTCCTAAATGAGCTTTTATCTCTCTCCCCTCACCACAAATCAGATTCTTCTGAGGAGTTCCCAGTACATTATCCTTTCTCCTGTGTAATTACCTTAACAAGCTCCAGCTGTTTTTATTCTCAGAAGGTTTACTCCCTGATATGCAGCTGCCTACGCCCTTCGTAAGTGCAGGTCCTAAATGAGCTTTTTTCTCTGTTCCTCACCACAATCCAGATTCTTTTGGGGAGTTACAGTACAGTAACCATACCAGGAAGTACTTAATTTATTAAGCTACTGCTTTTCTTAATCTCAGTGGAGATATTTACTGATAAACAGCTACCTATGCAGCATGTTCAAGTCGTTCCTAAATGAGCTTTTATCTCTCTCCCCTCACCACAAATCAGATTCTTCTGAGGAGTTCCCAGTACATTACCCTTTCCCCTGTGTAATTACCTTACCAAGCTCAGCTGTTTTTATTCTCAGAAGTTTTACTCCCTGATATACAGTTGCCTACCCCCTTCGTAAGTGCAGGTCTTAAATGAGCTTTTTTCTCTGTTCCCTCACCACAATCCAGATTCTTTTGGGGAGTTACCAGTACAGTAACCATACCAGGAAGTACTTTAATTTATTAAGCTACTGCTTTTCTTAATCTCAGTGGAGATATTTACTGATAAACAGCTACCTACGCAGCATGTTCATGTCGTTCCTAAATGACCTTTTATCTCTCTCCCCTCACCACAAATCAGATTCTTCTGAGGAGTTCCCAGTACATTATCCTTTCCCCTGTGTAATTACCTTAACAAGCTCCAGCTGTTTTTATTCTCAGAAGGTTTACTCCCTGATATGCAGCTGCCTACGCCCTTCGTAAGTGCAGGTCCTAAATGAGCTTTTTTCTCTGTTCCTCACCACAATCCAGATTCTTTTGGGAGTTACGAGTACAGTAACCATACCAGAAAGTACTTAATTTATTAAGCTACTGCTTTTCTTAATCTCAGTGGAGATATTTACTGATAAACAGCTACCTACGCAGCATGTTCATGTCGTTCCTAAATGAGCTTTTATCTCTCTCCCCTCAGAACAAATCAGATTCTTCTGAGAGTTCCCAGTACATTATCCTTTCCCCTGTGTAATTACCTTAACAAGCTCCAGCTGTTTTTATTCTCAGAAGGTTTACTCCCTGATATACAGCTGCCTACCCCCTTCGTAAGTGCAGGTCCTAAATGAGATTTTTTCTCTGTTCCCTCACCACAATCCAGATTCTTTTGGGGAGTTACCAGTACAGTAACCGTACCAGGAAGTACTTAATTTATTAAGCTATTGCTTTTCTTAATCTCAGTGGAGATATTTACTGATAAACAGCTACCTACGCAGCATGTTCATGTCGTTCCTAAATGAGCTTTTATCTCTCTCCCCTCACCACAAATCAGATTCTTCTGAGGAGTTCCGAGTACATTATCCTTTCTCCTGTGTATTACCTTAACAAGCTCCAGCTGTTTTTATTCTCAGAAGGTTTACTCCCTGATATGCAGCTGCCTACGCCCTTCGTAAGTGCAGGTCCTAAATGAGCTTTTTTCTCTGTTCCCTCACCACAATCCAGATTCTTTTGGGGAGTTACCAGTACAGTAACCATACCAGGAAGTACTTAATTTATTAAGCTACTGCTTTTCTTAATCTCAGTGGAGATATTTACTGATAAGCAGCTACCTATGCAGCATGTTCAAGTCGTTCCTAAATGAGCTTTTATCTCTCTCCCCTCAACACAAATCAGATTCTTCTGAGAGTTCCCAGTACATTATCCTTTCCCCTGTGTAATTACCTTACCAAGCTCCAGCTGTTTTTATTCTCAGAAGTTTTACTCCCTGATATACAGTTGCTACCACCTTCGTAAGTGCAGGACTTAAATGAGCTTTTTTCTCTGTTCCCTCACCACAATCAGATTCTTTTGGTGAGTTACCAGTACAGTAACCATACCAGGAAGTACTTAATTTTTTAAGCTACTGCTTTTCTTAATCTCAGTGGAGATATTTACTGATAAACAGCTACCTACGCAGCATGTTCATGTCGTTCCTAAATGACCTTTTATCTCTCTCCCCTCACCACAAATCAGATTCTTCTGAGGAGTTCCCAGTACATTATCCTTTCCCCTGTGTAATTACCTTAACAAGCTCCAGCTGTTTTTATTCTCAGAAGGTTTACTCCCTGATATGCAGCTGCCTACGCCCTTCGTAAGTGCAGGTCCTAAATGAGCTTTTTTATCTGTTCCCTCACCAAAATCAGATGCTTCTTGGGAGTTACGAGTACAGTAACCATACCAGAAAGTACTTAATTTATTAAGCTACTGCTTTTCTTAATCTCAGTGGAGATATTTACTGATAAACAGCTACCTATGCAGCATGTTCAAGTCGTTCCTAAGTGAGCTTATATCTCTCTCCCCCTCACCACAAATCAGATTCTTCTGAGGAGTTTCCAGTACATTATCCTTTCCCCTGTGTAATTACCTTAACAAGCTCCATCTGTTTTTTATCTCAGAAGGATTACTCCCCTGATATACAGCTGCTCACCCCCATCGTAAGTGCAGGTCCTAAATGAGCTTTTTTCTCTGTTCCCTCACCATAATTCAGATTCTTTTGGGGAGTTATCCAGTACAGTAACCATACCAGGAAGTACTTAATTTATTAAGCTACTGCTTTTCTTAATCTCAGTGGAGATATTTACTGATAAACAGCTACCTACGCAGCATGTTCATGTCGTTCCTAAATGAGCTTTTATCTCTCTCCCCCTCACCACAAATCAGATTCTTCTGAGGAGATTCCCAGTACATTATCCTTTCCCCTGTAATTACCTTAACAAGCCACAGCTGTTTTTATTCTCAGAAGTTTTACTCCCTGATATACAGCTGCCTACCCCTTCGTAAGTGCAGGTCCTAAATGAGCTTTTTTTCTCTGTTCCCTCACCACAATCCAGATTCTTTTGGGGAGTTACCAGTACAGAAACCATACCAGAAAGTACTTAATTTATTAAGATACTGCTTTTCTTAATCTCAGTGGAGATATTTACTGATAAACAGCTACGTACGCAGCATGTTCATGTCGTTCCTAAATGAGCTTTTATCTCTCCCTCCACCACAAATCAGATTCTTCTGAGGAGTTCCCAGTACATTACCTTTCCCCTCTGTAATTACCTTAACAAACTCCAGCTGTTTTTATTCTCAGAAGGTTTACTCCCTGATATACAGCTGCCTACCCCCTTCGTAAGTGCAGGTCCTAAATGAGCTTTTTTCTCTGTTCCCTCACCACAATCCAGATTCTTTTGGG